>NC_090893.1:1472649-1502649 GCF_036669925.1 Montipora capricornis | reverse complement strand
GAAACAAATATTTCCCTGTATTGGTTATTTGAAGTCGCCGCTTTGGAAACGGCATCGTAACAAAGGAGACTAATTCTTTGATTGCACTCCGAAAACAATAGAAAAATGTAGCTCAAGTTTTGCATAATGATAGAGTCAAATTCCCAAAAGACTTTTTCTCTATTGTTCTTTCCATCAACATGGCTGCCGTGACGTCAGAGGCAATCAAAGAATATCGATAAAAGTGGCTTAACATCGCGTTTACGAAAGACAGCAAAGAGCAGGCAAAAATTTGCGATTTGCCAAAAGTCATAGAAATTTCTTTGATTCTAACTGTTATATTTAGATATCGAGAAACGTTTCAAAAGAGAGAGACGAGTTTGAATAAGAGAATTTTCATGTTCTTATCACAAACAGTGTGGTTTGCCCTTTCGCGTAAACACATTGTCACACGGCGGCCATATTGTCCCGGGAGACCAAAAAAGCTTTGTTTTACCACGCAAGCCTCAGCCCCATGGTTTCCACTGCGAGGCTTGGCGTGGTAAAACAAAGCTCTTTTGGTCTCCCGGGACAATATGGCCGCCGTGTGACAAGGGCGAATTAGGGCTGCTTATACGAGAGAAAATAAGCCACGGCTTACATAAGACGCGAACACCCCGTATAAATGGTACAAAATCTACGTTCACGGCTTTCTCAAACCGCAGCTTATCCTGGCCGGGGAGTTTATACTCGTATAAATAGTTCCTTTCGCGTATTATGTACGCCGTGGCCAGAGTAAGCCGCAGCTTATTTTCTCTCGTATAAACGGCCCTAATAAACAATATTCGAATTCTCACGGTTGCACTGGAAACGAGCATGAAGGAAAGGCTGATGCGGGGAAATCTTTTCAGGTGCAAATTAATTCCCCCGCATGAGCTTTCATCGCATGTTCGTTCCAGTCCAAGCACGTGAGAATACGTACAAGGTCTATTATCAAGATCCGGACAAACCGCTTCAATTTCCGTTCGATTTTGTTGAACGATGTTGACTGCTGGGGTGGGCAAACGGTTGCGGCACATTCTACGAAGTTTCACGAGAGGCCTCGTATTCAGTCCTAAGCTGCAGCTGCGGTTCTGTTATGATCGATAATTATGGACAGGACATGAAGACGTTATTGAAAGACCGATTAGTGCGCACGCGCATACCCAACAATAGGGAACTTAAGCAACGACAACGGCGACGGCAACGAGAACGTTGGTTTAGTAGGCAAAAACAATAGCTTTGCACGCCCTGCACGTGCGTTTTTCACTTTTGTCCATTTCTTTGCAGTCGTCAGCAAAACAACAACGTGTAATAGTCAAATTTTAGGTTTTAAGGAGAACGTCAGCACTTGACGCTAAAGTTTCATTTTCTCCCCTAAATTAAGCGCCGTTCCGACCAATGTCATTTTTGAGGAACTACCACACCTTTGTCATATAAGAAGGGTTGACATGTTTACAAAGTGATTACAATGACGCGAATTTATATTTTGAGATGACGTTCTCGGTGCCGTCGCCGTCGTCGTTGCTTAAGTTCCCTAATGTTGAAAGAGGGGGGCAAACTTCATTCAACATTCGCGAAAACAAAGGAAATGCTGAATGGTTGTTGAAGCAAAGTTTAAATGATTTTAAACTTAAACGGTTTCAACATCGCTGTTCAATAAAATCGAACGCATGTTGGAGCACATGTTGAAGCAGATTGCCCAGGCCTTAAATGTCTCTACTATCGGTCAAAAGAGAGAAAATACTAGTGCTGCACGTGCAGCACGCATTTTTGTACAATTTTTTGACGTACTGTGAGTTAGGGCGCGTTCGATTGACACTATTCCGGAATAAGAATACGTGGAGTGATGATTAAAACGGTATCATTGGCACGTTTCAAAGCAGCAAGGATAATAAAAATATGTTTAAAATACCATTTTAGCAGGTGTTTGACAATTTTAATGTGAATCTCCGTGAAAACGAAGGATTTCTAAGTTATATTCCGTGTATTCCTATTCCGGAATACGGTCAATTGAACGCGCCCTAAAAATAGGGAGCTTTAGCACAGACAACGGCGACGGCAACAAGAACATCACAAATTTGCATATTTAGTGGGAAAAAACAATAGCTTTGCACGCTCTGCACGTGCGTTTTTCACCTTTTTCCATTTCTTTGCCGTCGTCAGCAAAACAACAACGTGAAATAGCCAAATTTGAGGTTTTATGGAGAACGTCAGCACTTGGAGATAAATTTTAATTTTCTCTCCTAAACTAAGCGCCGCTCATAACGGTTTCGTTTCGGAACTGCCACAATTTTGTCACATTTAAGGCTTGGAATAGCCGCGAAGTGATTGCAATAACGCGGATTTATGTTTTTAGATGACGTTCTCGTTGTCGTTCCCGTCATCGATGCTAAAGCTTCCTGATATTGGTGGTTTGTATCTGACGTAACGGCGGTCGTGTTGGTGTAAAGAACAGTGCATTAAAATGTATTTTGGGAATTTGACTCTATTATTATGCAAAACTTGTGGGCCTTTTTCTAAACATGGCCGTCTCATCACGTGGATGCAAACCAAGAATGAGCGAGTTTAAGCAACGTCAACGGCTACGACAATAATTAACAACGCTACAAAACAAGAATGTTATTAGTTTAAAAAAAGGAAACACGCGCACTACATATGGTCTCCATGGAGATAGCAACGCATTACCACGTTGAAAACAATATGGCACCAAATTTTTTAATTTTACGAAGTCTTATGGGTCGCATCCTTCCCATAATACACTGCACATCCTTACATTGTTGGAAGTTGTTGCTCCGTTTGCATACAACTGTCAACACCATCCAACATCTGCAGAATCAACAACTCCCAACAATGTTGGAAGTTGTCGCTTCCGTTCGAACGGCGCTCAAAAATGGACCTCTCACTTTCTACTTTTACTTTAAAACCATTCGTACCCATCCAGTAGCACAGGATAGTTCGCCCGTAATGTACAAAGTGAACAAGACGGAATAATCGCGAAATGCTTGCAATCGCGCTAAGTTATGTTTTGGAGTGACGTTTTCGTTGACGTTGCCGTCGTCTTTGCTGATAAACTTCCCAATAGGGAACTTTAGATCGGAAGACAAGGACGATTGCGACTCCGGCCGAGTTTTCCGTTCTGAGCACGCGCACTTCGAAAAATGTCGGCCTCCAAACCTTGTGGCGCATGCTCAATACGGAAAACTCGTAGTCGTAGTCGTCCCAGTCCTCCGACATAAAGGACCCTAATGTTACAACGTGAGCATGTCACCAACATCGTTACTTTCAAGACGTTCGTAAAAATCCCGTGGTACTATAGTTCGCTGGCATTGTTGAATGTGAACAATATACACTTAATGTATGGTCCCGAGGGAAACATTTAGTTTTGTTTTCCCGAGAGTCCTGATGTTTTCCGAGACGAAGTCGAGGGAAACATCAGGACTCGAGGGAAAACAAAACTAACTAATTTCCCGAGGGACAAGACATTAAGTGCTTTGTTATGCATTTAGACTTTTCCTGCAACAATCGCTGCAAAACATCCGGAGCGGGCAACAACCGCGGAATTGTATCCTGGTCGGGCCACGTGACAAAGAATCAACCAATCACAGTACTCGTTTTGTTGAGCGGAAGTCTAGGTATATAACAAGATGGAATAATGGCGGCCTACTTGCGATACACTTCACTTATGCTTTTCAATGGCGTCTTCGTTGAGTTTGCCTTTGTTTTAGCTTAAATTCGCTATTACTCCAATATGAGATCTGGTAAAGTTTCTCATGGGGTTCACTTTTCGTCTGCGATCGACAGCTTCTTTCACCCGGCAATGGAAATATATTTAAACGAAACCATTTTAAGAACGCTTTTACAAGCGATAAATGTTTTTTTTACTATGTAAATCTCTTGGGGAGGAATATTGTTGGTGGAGAAAAACACAAGATCTGTTACTAGCGACTTTTCTTCGTCGACGTAGGGAGCAGGGTACCACAGTGGCGAGAGGACTCGCCTCCAGTTAATGTGGCCTGGGTTCGATTCTCAGACTTGGTGGCATATGTGGGTTGAATTTGTCGGTTCTCTACTCTGCACCGAGAGGTTTTTCTTCGGTTTTATCTTCTCTTGGGGTGCAGGGATGGCGCAGTGGTGAGAGCACTCGCCTCCCACCAATGTGGCCTGGGTTCGATTCCCAGACTCGGCGTCATATGTGGGTTAAGTTTGTTGGTTCTCTACTCTGCACCGAGAGGTTTTTCTTCGGTTTTATCTTCTCTTGGGGTGTAGGGATGGCGCAGTGGTGAGAGCACTCGCCTCCCACCAATGTGGCCTGGGTTCGATTCCCAGACTCGGCGTCATATGTGGGTTGAGTTTGTTGGTTCTCTACTCTGCACCGAGAGGTTTTTCTCCGGTTTTATCTTCTCTTGGGGTACAGGGATGGCGCAGTAGTGAGAGCACTCGCCTCCCACCAATGTGGCCTGGGTTCGATTCCCAGTCTCGGCGTCATATGTGGGTTGAGTTTGTTGGTTCTCTACTCTGCACCGAGAGGTTTTTCTCAGGTTTTATTTTCTCTTGGGGTGCAGGGATGGCGCAGTGGTGAGAGAACTTGCCTCCCACCAATGTGGCCTGGGTTCGATTCCCAGACTCGGTGTCATATGTGGGTTGAGTTTGTTGGTTCCCTACTCTGCACAGAGAGGTTTTTCTCCGGGGACTCCGGTTTTCCCCTCACCTCAAAAACCAACTTTTGATTTGATTTGTTCCGATTTTAGCCGATTCCTGTACAGTGTCCTCCAATTAACGCCCCTTCGCTAAATACACTTGCACTCAAAGTCCATTAAATTCACCTTTGTCGTTTGTCTCTTTCGAGATAACCACTAAATGAAGACAGACCTTTGCATTTTGTCCGTTTCTTTGTCGTTCTTTGAAACACAACGATAAAGGAAGGCACAGGGACGTGATGAAGGGTCGATAAAAACTTGAAATCAGATCAACAGTGTCAATTTATTTACAATCATTGCAAACTCTAAATACCAACTTTATCTATACAAGAAAACTTCTTTCGCGTACAAAGAACGGCGTAAGCATGTAAAAACTTGAAATGAATTAATTCCAACACAAGTAATGGCAGTTGCTTCGTGCGCAAACTGCTTTACTTGTAGAGGACACCTCGTGTTCCCGACTCATAATTTTGACATGATCGAGTAGGTGTTCGTAAAATGAGAGCTTTGCTTTCTCTCGAGCGAGTTCGCGTATTCTCTTTGTTCTATAAATGCAGCTGTCTCAGTCTATGTGGTGTCATTATACATCAACGTATGCCTCTTCTTTATCCACGTCGTGTTCGCCTTCGTAAAATTCCCCTTCAAATCTGTGTGAACAGAACAGTATTATCAGGCAAGCTCTTGGCTTATGGTCTATGCTAATAACGTTGGTCTAACTAAAACTCAACAAAACATTTCAGATTTACTGAGTTTGCTAAGCTTCCACTAGAAATTCATGATGTTGAAGAAGTTTGGATGAGGATGCTGCTGCTGTTGATGATGAAGACGATGATATGATAAGAATGAGAACAACAGCCGACCAAGCAAAAATTACCAAAAAGGAGATCAGACCAGAAAGAAAAATGATAATGAAGATGACGAAGATGGTGACAATGCGAGGATTGCCGACGACCACAATAATGAAAAGCCCTTCCAGGCCAGAGCATAAACAATCAATGAGAGATGGGTAGCGCTTCTAGATCATGTCTCTAGCCCCTTTGAATCCAAATGCAACTGAATACCTCCCCCCCCCCCTTACTCTCCTTCTGTTTCTAGTGCGTCCTTTCTCATCCCGTGCTGTCTCTACTAATCCTTTTCTACTGACTGCTTCCTTTTATCCCCAAACCATCCTCACCCCACCTCCTCCGTCTTCTTCTCCTGATCCTCCCCTCCCAGGTCTTTCTGCGTGTACCGGAAAGCATTGTATTTTTGATCACTTGGGATTAGTCTTTATTTGGAGTTGTTTTGTTTTCTGTCTTTTGTTTCTTTTGTTTTACATAATCTCTCCTCCGGTACCTGCAAAAGGAACCCCCCTCCCTCACCTTGAGTCATCGTCGTGTCGTCCATCTGGATCCTCCTGATCTTCCATGGCTTCGAGGCACATAAAATCCGGGGGGACCTCCTGCATCTGGACACTAGGAGCCCCAGTTAAGCACTTAACGTTCTCTATCACAGTATGCTTGATGTGATCCAGATACTGCGCACAGACAAGAACGAAGAGATACAGTTGAAGAAATTAACCAAATATTTTCACTTCTCGTTATCAAAGGATTCAAAGGCATGAAAGGTGCCAATGTATATGGCATCATTCGCTAACCATTTTCCAGGGTTCAAACGAGTTTCAAAACAGTCGTTTATTTCTAGTGATTCATTCATTTGTGTACCAAGCCGTCCCGTAACACAAATGGCAATATGGAACCCCACGATCACCTTGGCTACACACGCAGCAGGGTAAATTAAAAACTGCTACATCAGTTATTGACTAGCAAACTATGCAACACGGTGTTAACCCATGCATAGATTCTTTCATGGGAGTGAGACTTAACACATTTCATTCTGTCTAGCGTTTGAGGTGTTAACGGGTCAACGGGTTAAAACCTGTTCTTTTGTCAGGCCTGTCGATACTACACACCAATTAACCCTGTTAAGGAGATCAGAGATATTAAACTCAACCGAGACTGCTACTGTTACGTTAACATGCTTGATTTCACAAAACTCATAATGTAAATCTGAGCTCTCCAGCACATAACACATATTTTGCCTTTTTACGTACAAAAGATTCCAGTTTATGGTAAGCACAAAATACAATCAAAATATAACAGAAGAGACAGTCATTTGTGCCATGGCTAAGCGAGCAAGAGACGGGGCATATATTCCAGACATTCGAAACGAGAACAATGGGCCATGAGTTTCGGCACACAAGGGACAACGTAGAAATGACCTTCCCCAGGATTGTCGATACTTTTTTACCTGTTTGCTGTTTTGGTTTTCAATTCTGGCTGCTATATCTGGATACAAAGAGAAGTCTGGTGCAAAATACTCCAAGTAATCTGTTGAATGAAGAAATGATTTTTTACCGATGGTGACTCGGAGATACTCGGAAAAAATCCGAGCGCTCCTTTCAGAAGCCGAACCTACGACCTTCCGATTGCAAGGTTCGGATGCCCTAGCACTGAGCCGAACCTATTGAACATTGAAGACCAAGTTAGTTGCCAGACAGCAAAAGGAATACGTTTTCGTCCTTACACTCTCAAAGGGACTTCATTGATTTTACTCTCTTCAATGACAAGTTATTTAACTAATAATTGAAATTGGAGCACCTCAGTGTAGAAAGGGTTGTGGAAAGTCCAATCGTCTTACCGTGGATTTCAATTTAGTGTCGCAAAGCCGAAACCTGACTTTTGCTCTAATCAATAACAACTACGTGCACAGCCAAAATAAGAACTTTTAAGCTGACAAGAGGTTAATTGACGGTGTTCTTTGAAGAACGACTCAGAATATCATAGGTGCTATTCTTATGCAAATGCACTGTAAGTGCCATGGTTAAGCTGATAAATTTGCATAAGAGGATGAGGATTTACAGAACGATATTAATGTTAGCGCAGTTTCAAATGACTCTTTAGGAGCAAGGATGGCACAGGATGGTTAGTGCGCGGCCTTGGTGCAAGAGGTCTTCAGTTCGATTCCCGGATCTGGCATCCTTGTTTCGAGTTCTTTCCTTTCCGTGTAGCTAAATAGCTTTAAATACCCGTAAAATGGAGCACTGATGGAGAGGGGGGAGGAAAATGAGCGCACCGTCGACCTCAGGTTTGTCAGTTGAATTACTGTTACGAGTTATCGACGTTAAATATGGTTGCTTTACTTTACTTTACTTTACTTTGTCCAAAGTAATTGCACGATTGATTGGTTTAAAAATCTCGCGCCAGTTAATCAACCAATGAGAGAAAAACAAAACCAATTGCGACTTGAGCAACTTACATAGAATTGCTACGAAATCGGATTGGTTCGTTGCTCTGTTTGCACCTGCTGTGATTGGTCGACGTAATTACTTTGCTATTTGTTTTACGACACTCAGTTGAAAACCGATCCATGTACAAAATACAGTAAAGAGATTATCCAGGATTATCTTTGAACGTGATTCGCAAAAATCATCTTGAACTGCAACTACTGATGGTTTACGCCGTGATGCGCCTGAGGACCATCGTAAACAAGTCGCTTGGCAACGGGCAAAAAGACAACGAGAAAATTCAGAGTCCCCCTTCGACCTCCGTAACACCGATGCGATGATCTACTCATTAAGCTACTAACTCCTGAGCGCGAGGGGGGTGGGGGGAGGGGAGGGGCATGTCGCTTATCAAGGTTCTTGACAGGCAAAGTGTCCCGCGGGTCTGCGGGATCTACAATGTCATGCGCCTGAACTCTCGAAATGCAACAAGTTGGACGAAGCGGAAAATACCATAATACTCTTTGTTTGACAACTCAACCCAAATTTTTAATAAGCATTGTTTCCTGTTACTCTTGGGACTTAAAATGGTCCCAAGAGAAACAAAAAACACATCCAAAATTTGGGTGGACAGACAAAGAATATTATGGTATTTTCCGTTTCGGCCAATTATTGATGGTTTATGGTGTTTTGCAACCAGTTTACTATCATCTTGAACATCAAAGCTGAACACACACTATTGTTCCTGGTTTAAAGGGGCATGAAATTGCCAAATCTCCTGATCAGATGCCGGCGATCAGTCCTTGGTGTAAGTGTAACAAACGGAAAGATTTATTTTCAAACTTTGGATGTCATTACCATTGTAGGGAATTTCACTGGAAATTTCCTGGTCCACTAGAAGGGATGTCTCATACGCCCTGTAACAGAAATGAGTACACTTAGAAACGTGTCCTACAATACAAGGGTGCAGTGCTCTCCTTTAAGAGGACCATCCCCGTTCTAAATGACGGTATCAGGCCGTTTCCCTAACAAGTCGTTTCGCTACCGTCCAGGGGCCGGATGCTCGAACCCTGCTTAGTGTTAACCGTTGGTTAAAAGGTGTCAAAACCTAAGGTTTCCATGGTATTTAACGTTAGTTAGCGCTAACCATACTTCGAGCAACCCGGGCCAGTTCGCTAACAATCGAAGTCGATTCGTCAACGTGTTTGCTGATACATTCTGTATATTGCACATGGTCACGCAAAAGGTACATTACGCAATATACAGTATGTCAGTTTAAACGAATTACGTAAATCACTAGCGAGCTGACCTGATAAGTTAGCGAAACAACTTTTGAGGACTTAACGAAACGACTTTTAGTTGTTAGCGAAACAACCAAACACGTAAGCGAAACGACTTTCGTTGTTAGCGAACTGGGGCAGGTTGCTCGAAGCCTGGTTTGCGCTAACCGTTGGTTAAGAGGTATCAAAACCTAGACGTTTCCATGGTTTTTATCGCTGGTTAGCGCTAACCATGCTTCGAGCAACCCGTGCCTGGACGTTAGCGAAACAACTTGTTTTCTAAATGGCATGTCCGAAACTTGTTTTTTTATTTAACAAAAAAACTAACTGTAGTTGTGCCTCTCAAGCTCACCAGCATCGTGCAACATTCTTGATTGTGTAGCCTCCTCCACCGAGAACTAACATAGGAAGGTTGAATGTTTTTACAAATTGTACACACTCGCTGTGAAAAAACAAAAGTGAAAATATATGTCCAAATACATGTAAATAACATGGTGGGTAACTCTATGCAAGGACAAAGTTATCAACAGAGTTACAGTAATAGGTTGATGCTGTGGTTTCAGCACATTGCTTTATAAACGGGTATAAAATTGCATTATTTTAAGGAAATAATAAATTAACTGTACTATATTTCCTGTATTGCCACAAATAACTTGATAAAATAGTCTCAGCAATATTACAGTCGAAGATTCGATGTCCAATAGGAGAAGCAATGGATCATAATGAGTATGGGGTGGGTAAACATAGAAAGGAAAAGCCCCATTGAACTTACCCATGGCCTTTGATGCTCAGATTAAAACAACCAAGTCTGTCACACCCCAAAGAGTCGGCTCCGCACTGTAGAAAAATTTGGTCATTTTATTACAGTGTATTACTCACTGAAATCCCAAAATAGTCACCGATTGGAAAGCACAAACAACAAAAAGCTACAGGGCAAAAAGAGGGAAATTTGCCAGAAAAATGCTTGAGGTGGTGTGCAAATTGAAAAAATATATCAATTTTCTCCCTTATTCGAACATTTGACAACTTTCTACATACTGTGTCATTAAGTGTGACTGTGGTGATTTGATTTAAAATCATAGGAATTGTTGAAGACAAATAAGTTTGAGTCCTTTAATGGAACATGTGCAAAGCAATTTTTTTCCACAAGCAGAACAGGATGATGCAGTGCAGCTGATTTTTTTTTTGCTCATAAAGAAAACATTGACAAGGATTTGACAAACTACTACAGTGTATCAACATAAATCTTACGTCCTTGCTTGCCTTTAACGAATAATACATACGGTGCATATAAAAACTATTACTGTAACAGTGTATGTTTATTATGTTTTTTTGCCAAATGAAACAACCAAGACCTTACATTTGCAAAAACAATTTGTTTCTTCACTTGATGATAAATGCTTTGCCACACACGAAATACTACTCAACTGCTAACCTAGCCAAGCCCCCTAAAAAGAAATTTAACGAGTACAATAGTTGAACACACCTGCAAAACAATACAGTTTGGTTGATAATGACTCACAACTGCCTGCATTATGGGCCTGAACAGGTTGGCATACCCTAAAACCAGAAATACAGTAGGTTGACCCTGGTGGTAACCTTTTAAAAAGGCAGCTTTTTTTTGTTGAACCTGTCTTTGGTCAACTCTGACCTTAGTGCTGCAAGAGGAAGTCCCCAGTCAGAGGTAACCTGAAGGCTTCTTTTTCAATAGTTTATACAATGCACAATGTAACAGTTATAAGTATATACTTAACCCCCGGTTATTGCATTCTAGCTTTCTGATTGGCTCGCCAATCAGTGTTCAGTGATTATCGACTTCGTCTCGGTGAATATTCACAGATAATCACTTCGCCTTCGGCGAATAATTGTTAAATAACCGAGGTTTTACCTTATATGGTAAGCAGTGTGGCAAGTGTCAGTGTGTCCAAAAAAATTGTTAGCGCAAAGTTTAAGTTTTGTCCGGCAAAATGGCTGAAAACAACAGGTGGAGAAGTGTCTACCTCGGAAAAACAGCAACTTTTTGACAATGCCGTCCCAGAAGCTACAAGGAAAGCCACAAAGTTTGGCATAAACATATTCAATGGTACGAAACTGTGATGTTCAAAAAACAAATTTCTGGTTTCTAAAGAAACTGTGGCGCTGCGTCGGTGGGAGAGTGAAATGTTCAGGAAAATTTTGGTTTTATCAAACGTGTTGATAAAGGTCGAATTACCAACGTGAACGGTTTGGAAAGCTGACGTTTCGAGCCTTAGCCCTTCGTTAGAGCGAATAGTATTAGAGGAATTGTGGATGTTGTTGGTTTTTATGCGGGTGTGGAGGAACTTTGTCATTGGTGGAAACATGGTAACATGAATTTGTGAATAAATTAATGGAATGAGAGGCGTTCATTGATTCCGTGATGATCGAGTGTACCTACTTGAAAGTTGAATTTTTGTTCCCGATTCTTGCGGCTTTCTGTGTACCCGTGGTGTAAGGATAGGCCGCAAAAAATTGTCATGTTGGGGGTGATAAGGAAGATTAAAATGGCGCGCAACTGGTTTTGATGCATCTGTGTCGTTTTTTTCTACATCTCGTAGGTGTTCACGAAAGCGGTCCACCGATCTTCTCCCTACTTCGCCTATGTACATGTAGGTCTTCTTACAGAGTGTGCAGGTTATGCAATAGATGACATTTGCGGAGGTGCATGTAAAGTGGTCGATGATTTTAACGGATCGATTCGGTCCTGAGATCTTAACCATGTTAGAAATAAAAGGACAAGTTTTGCATCGTGTGCGTGTACATTTGAAAGTTCCCGGTTGGTTGTCAGACTTAAATGCGCTGCTAACTAGAAAGTTACCTACGTTTCCAGATGTTTCTGTCGTGTTTCAATGAAATAAGTGGTAGTAGAGGAAATATACGTTTAGTTTCGGGATCATTGCAGAGAATTTTGAAGTTTTTGAGAATGACATTTTTGACTGCAAGGTTTTGTGGATTGTACAATGTAGTTGAGGGTGAATGGAATTCTGTTGGTTTCTTCGTTCTGTGAAGTTTGTAAGGCGGTATTTAAAAGTCTTCAAAGAAAACTGTGACAGCAAGGTACATGTGTACACTGTACTGTATTTTTCAATGATAATGACAAGCTCTTATATTTGGATACAAAGGCCAACCTTGGTCATCTATTCCATCCCTCAAGGGTACATTTAGAGAATAGTATCTTCCATTTTCAACTCCCAGTTCAAACATGTCACCTAATGGAAACAACAAAAAACATAACATTTTCATATTTAATTTAATAATAATGACCTGGTGTCATTTGGAAAAAAACAATAAAAATTGTCATTTTGTTGCCAGAGAGGCAATTTCAGCGCAAAAATGATCAGTGCAAGTACAGAGGTTCAACTTTGACTTAACTCTTGCCTGATTACAAGTTGTAACCCCTCAAGTTTTCATTTACCATTCGGTTCTGTTTGTACATGTACATGTACATGTAGACCAAGAGACATTATCAGGTTCATAATAATTTTTATTAGTCTTAGAACGAATTTCCAATCAAACATACATGTACATGTACACTTAACCTTACGGTAACATTTCACAACATTGTTTGTGGCTAATGAAGTGTTGTTATGTGTGCAGTGTTAACTTTAAGTGTGAACACAAATGTACTGTACAGTCTAGCATTTTACCAGTTCCTGGGAAAAAGTGGTTGCCATATTTGTGAAATGACAGCGTCATGACTCGATCAGTCAAATAAAATGCTTCCTGTTAAAGAAAAAGTATAATCACAATAATCATTCATTCATATAAATGTACATACACCGTAATTATAATTATAATAAAATTATTCTTATTTGTAGAAATAACTTATTATTTATGGTGCTTATAAAATAATTTTCCTTTTACTAAAAAGGTGCTTAACCAAGAGAATTCCCACTGTAGTTGGCAGCTCTGTTGTTGCAGAATGCAAGAGATCTCGAGCGGCAAAGCCGCGAGAAGACTGGGGTGGGCCTTCTCATGCCACTTGAAATCTCTTGCGCTATGAAAAGAACCACCAGCTCCACACGCTAAATTGTTTTGGACACTGTTTATTTGTGCATTCTATCCAAACGTTCAAATGATGAGTTTTAAGCAGTAGTTTTAGGAATTACAACAGCTGTGCTATGGGTGGTTATGCTACATTGGAAAAGCATTTGAAAATTAAAGAAACAACAGGCTACCTGGACTCCATCACCATGATGAATATCAATGTCAACATACAGAACTCGAGAATGATACCTGAAATAAACACTTCAGCTTTACTGACAATAGAAAAGACAATCTGGCAAAGATGGTATCAACAAGAACAATAAAAATCACACATCACGAAATTGCTGTGATCTGGGTTTTATAAGTGCCTCCTCTGAGAACATTAGAAATTTTCATAATTATTTGCAAATGTAATCACAAATGCCGCAGTTCCTCGTCAGTATTGTCTAAAATCTGACTTCCTTTTCAGCAGATTGATTATTGAAAGCCTTCTCCATTAATACATGTACAATGGTGTAATTATTTAAATGCAGACTATGGTACATGTAAATGAGTAAATGAATATTATTTAGAAATACTTGTAATCATGAATATGAGAGCAGGCAGTAAAAGAAAAGTCTACAAGACGACATGCTCTACTTTCTTAAAAATTTACGGCAATTAAATTATGTAAAAAATTTAAACTCACTTTAGCAATTCTAATATTGCAACCACAATATCGTTCACATAACAGAAGCCAGATGCCTGATCAAAGAAATAATACAAATTAATGTACAAACTAAGTTAGCAATCTGACAGAATTTTTAAGAAAATAATAAGAAACAATCAACATCTCAGCTAAAAATTACTGTATTTTATTTTGCATGAGAAAATTCTTGAAAACTGAAAATTTGAAATTTGAAAATTTAACAAGTCTCACCTCACATTTCTTAGCATGATGCAGACCACCAGCCCAGTTGACTGCAATGTCACAAACCTGTGAGACAACGGTAAGTATAAGACTGTATGTTTTGCAGGTTGCAGGTTGAAATTCACTTATAACTGGAAAACTGCTGGCACTAAAAATAGTTAGTAACCCATACTCATCAGGGGTTCTTACATAAAAAAGTTGGCGTCTTTCACATGGCAAAAACACGTGAAACTTCACCCTTCAGCAAGTATATTCCGTCTATCGTAAACAGCCTCATGTCACAGTCACGTTAAGTCTATCTCTATTATACCTTTCTTTTAAGTGCCAGTGGTTTTCCAGTTTTAATTAAATTTCAACTTGCAACCTGCAAAACATACCTGCCAGTGAGACAAGCCAAAACAACCAGGTTTAGAACAGGAGTGGGAGACTTAATGAGTCATTTGTGAATATTAAGGAATAACAGTCCGAGATACGACCTGTACGCCCAGAAATGCACAAATTACATGTAATTACATGCACGATGATTTTGATAAGCAATTCAAAGTGTTACCATGCTCTCCTTCCAAGTTTAAGGGCTGATTTACATGGTGTGATTTCGGCACAAGCGACAAGCTTACAACAGGCCTATGACATGACTTATAATAATATTGTTGTTGACAAACACGACAATTGTAGACAAGTTGTAAGCCTGTCGTAAGCTTGTTGCATGCAACAAAGATCGTAGTGTGTAAATTGACCCTAACATACATGTAGCTTGCCTCTGGGAAAAGAGATAATAAACATGATACAACGTAAAGTGTCCCCCAGACATTAACTATGGTCTTCAAGTAAAGATAAACAGGTGAAAAGAAAGGAAAAAAGGAAAGGAACTTTATTTAAGTGTCTAGTAGACTTAGTGTTAGAGCACTAATTGGGGACACTGTAAAGTGAAATTAACAATTAACACAACAAGTCAAATGTTGGTTTTTGAGGAGAGGAGAAACCGGAGTGCCCGGAGAAAACCTCTCGGTGCAGAGTAGAGAACCAACAAACTCAACCCACATATGACACCGAGTCGAGGAATCGAACCTGGGCCACATTGGTGGGAGGCGAGTGCTCTCACCACTGCACCATCCCATAAGCAAACTTACCTTATTGTTGGAATTAGGGGTAGCAAAATGCATATGCTTAGACTTAAAAGGGACACTTTGAAATTCATGTTAACTGTAGATATCAACTTCGGTTGATGGCACACTCCTTAACAAATTTGCTTTAGAGTATGTTGTTCCACAGGGTTTATGCTTGCTGTAGGCCTGCTATTATTTAAGTCTATTAACTTTAATTGGAGATCGTACTTTCACATCTCCCTTCCACATATGCCTACCCTGATGACACTCGGCTATATTATTATAATATTTATTCAGACCATCTGAAAGCTAATGTCCAAGTGAAGTTAAAGCTGTGGCTGTCCTGGAGAACTGCATCTGTAATTCAGTTCTGCAACGTGTGTGCTTGGATGAGAGAAGACAAAGTCATGCTGCGGTTATGAATGATCATGACAAGATGGAGTTTCTATTGACTGGCAGTCGTCAACAGCTCAGTGGCTAAGGTGTCAATTGACACAAACTTGGTGATGCTGATGTTGCATAGATCTATATTGTATGCTAGGAACCTGGGAGCATGGTTCTAATCCCACATGGATACATAATGTCTACCGGTACTAACATACATGTAATTATCAAAGACCTGTGGCAGCGTATTCCGCTATCTTAATTTATAACATTCATCATAATCATCAGGAAATACCTCCCAAGGGACCGTACTGAACAGCCGATTCATGCCTTCATCACTAACCGATTTGGACTACTGTACAGTAATAGTCTGCTAAATAGCCTTATTATTCTACACAATAATTTTGCAGCATGTTCCTTGACTTCTTTCTTTTACTGTCATTTTCATTGTCATTGATAGTATGTGTACATTGTAAGATTTATTCAATAATTGAAGTACAGTACAATACCTACCCTTTGGTTTAATCTTACAGCACCTTCCAACGAGGCACCAGTGTAAATAGAACAGAAGTCAAACAGGCCAGAAAACACTGGGCTGAAGAAAATATCAAAGGGCATTAAAACTTTTAGGAATAGCAAAACAAAAAAGTAATAATTTTTACTCAGAAAAAGTCAATCTTTTCTATAAGTAACACACTCTCCATCCCAAAACATCAGTTGTACATGTAACAAAAAGATTTAAAGCTACGTGTACTACCACTAGGTCAAGTCATTACTTTCACTGTGTAAAGACTGTACAGGAGGCAGTGTGGCCCAGTGACTTGAGATCCGGAGATCCAATGATCTTAAGTTTGTAATAATAATAATAACACTCACCAGTCTTCTCCCACATTAAAGTTGTTGGCTGATTTGTTTTGTCCCCCTGGAGTATTTTGCGGTGTCACCCTGCAAGTACAGACACTGAAAAGTCAGATTTTTTCCTTTCTTTATAGAAATAGGAAACTACATAATTAAAATCTCTTATCTTTTATAAAACCTTGATTTTAGTAGAACATGCACTGGCACTCTTTTAGCAGATCAAATTGTTTTACAAAAAAACCTCCTTAATTAGAAGAACACAAGAAATCAGATACCATCATCATCATCATTATCATCATCATCAGTGACCATGCTCCTCCTAGTAGGGCCAGTGGAGAACTGAACGTACAACCAAGAGACTTGATAGTGAATCAAAATGCAAGTTGCTTTATTGCGTTTCTCAAGACTTTTCCAGCATGAGCAAGTGCTGTCAGAAGAGGCGTCCCGGCCACAAATGTTGTAACACAGACGGCAATTTGCCCCCCCCCCCCCTCCCCCTTCAATGTTGATGTTTATGGGTTGGAGTGCAACAACCAACCGGTAAATGCAACATTAATGGGAGGGAGGAGGAGGAGGGGTACGTTATTAACAGCTTTGATGCGCTTCACTTGCTGTTCAAGCGAAGTGTTACAACTATTTATGACCGAGGGTTCTGGAGAGGCGGACAAGCCTGGGGCTGCTTTCAACCGCATTGACAAGGAAAGGCGTTTTCTTAAAAGCTGCATCTGGGCATCAGGCCAGTGCAATTGAAAGTTTTGATCGTGGTGGGGTTAGGTTGGGACCAGTGGCTGTCAAGGTTTGACAAGGAAACATGATAGATACATGTACATGTAAGGTCGATGGTGTGATTGGAAAAAGACGAAAAATTAAGAAGAGAAGTGTGCCCTTTGGTACATGTACTGTACATGTGGTTGGTTGCTTGGGTGTTGTGTCATGGCATCTGAAAGGTTTTTTGAAAGATTTAGGGAATATCAATGAGTTGGGAGGAACGCAGGCCTCTGCAGTCATTGGAACCACCCAAATGGTCCACTGCCATGGCGAAAATCCTGTCCAGGATCCTTTTCAGGGTCCTGATAACATCCTACCTACAATCCTAGACAAAACTGTTGGGAAGGTTAGCACTTTTGAAGTCTTTATTGCTTCTCTCCCCTCCCCCCTCCTTCAATGTTGTGCAAAACTGAATGGTTTCAGTGGAAAATTGTTGACTTACCTTCCAACATTGAATAGGGGGGAGGGGGGCTACATAAGAGAAAGTGAAACTATTTCTTTTGAGCTTTAACAGACGCAGGTTGAAATACAGCTCTGGTGTGGTTCATTTACATAACCTTCCCAAGTACTTTTGTCTATGATTGTAGGTTCGGACCTGCAATCAATTCCTGTCCAAGATCCTACAGAATCCTACAGGGTCTTGGAGGAACTTAAAGAATCTTGGACAGGATTTTCACCAGGGTCAAGACGATTAGTACCAGGTCTGGGGCTGAGGCTAAGCTGCAGTATTTACACTTGCAGAGTTTGAATAACATCTCTTCAGAGGTTGTCTTGATCACAGAAGGTCAATAGTATTATTATTATCATCATCATCATCATCATCATCATCATCATTAAGGTGATTCCTCAGTATTGCATTGCGCATCCCTACTGCGCACGATTTTTGCGTCATTAGCGCGCGCAAATTAGCGCGTGCACGTACACAGCGAAAGAAATTTCCCTCAAGCTAAGCTCGATAGCGAAATAAATGCTCATTTTCTTTTAAACGAGCATGGTGACCTGTATTTTTTATTGCATAATAATAGTGTGCATATTGTGCCCCTTAATTTAAAAGAAAACTAAAAAAATTTATCGGAAGCAAAAAAAGATCTAGGCGAAAGCATGTTGGAACCCGTTACTCTGTGATGCAAATTATGACCGCAAAAATAACGACTCTACGAACGCTTTACGTCCACGTCGTTTCAAATAGTGTTTTGTTTCCACAAATTTTATATAATATTGTTCTATATGCTCGACATTTTCTACCTGTTAAGTTTTTTTCCGAGTATTACTTTTATAAACTACCTATTGAGCTACCGCAAAATGTAACGTGGACCGATGAATAATGCGCCTAAATAGCACGAGTACAAGCATAAATTGGGTAAGATTGGCCCATCATATCTCTTAAGCGAGAATGGTGACCTATCATTTTTATTGTTTTTTTCGAAACAGTGCTTGGTAGAGAACATTCAGGGAAAGTTTTAAAAAAATTCATCGGGAACTTTAATTTCTGAGGAATCACCTTAATTAGTAGTGGTGGTGGTGGTGGTGGTGGTAGTAGTAGTAGTATTGTCTCTGTGTGTGTGTGAATGTGCTGAAGGCAGCTCCACACATGTACCTTCTAAGAAACTCAATATAATCACTTGAATGAAATCTACACATGTCATGGTATGTCGCTCTGTAAGGCCTGTATACCTGAAAAAGACAAGTAGACACTAGATAAACACAAGTTCACATCAAAACTGACTTGCATTACTGGACACAGTGTAGATGTGCAGACCATTTTCATCCAAGGCAAATTTTTCAATCACCCACAATGTGTATCTTTAAATATAATATAACAATGCAAGTACAATGATAAAGAGCAGCGGGATTTAATTTACTGATAATATTGTACATTTTTCATTAAATTTTATTGTGTTGAAAAATCCCTTTCAACTGATTGAAGAGGGTCAGGTAATCACGAAAAATCTCAGTTCTGTGTTATTTACTTCTGCCTGTGGCTTTGGTAGTAATAAACTTAATTACCACTTCAATGGCTTTCAATTTTGATAATAATACATTGTACACATATTTACTATAATATCCTTCTCGAACTCATTCAGTAAGACCCAACATTTAGATACATTTGTACTGTTCTCTATCGCCCATTCTTTGTTGTCTGAAGCTTAGAAGTACCGTTATTGATGTTATAAGCTGTAAAAGTAGGATCCTGCCAGCAGAGCCTTTCTTAACTTGACAAGAAAGAAACGACTTTGCAGAAATCATGTGAAGTCTTTATTGAGTATGTGTACATTGTAAGTTGTTGCTTGGAAACTGTTTCAAACCCAGGCCAAACCTTCATCACACTCCTAGATATGTCATATTGATTTTGGTACCGAAAGCTTGATTCTGACCTTCACCTTGTCAAAAATAACTATATGAGGTGTGCTGCGCCTAAACCAGTTTGGCCGGAGGGACTAGCCCAGAAACTTTGGCTGCAGCGACTTAAACTTGACACAATTTCGTTAGAGCCTCGCTTGTTTGCCCTCTGGTGAGTTTCAGTGAGACCCTGCTCACAGGGTGTAAAAGCAGCTGTTAATAGTGCAAAAGTTTCTTACTTCCATTTTCCTGTGTAGGTCATAGTTGAAAACCAAGTTATGTGTTAATGTGAGTCTGTGAGGTTTCATTGGGTGATTGGGGCCTGAGGAAAAAAAAAACGAATAAACTATATTATTAAAAACTGGATCATTGGATAATGCAATTTGAGAGTTTAGATTGGCTAAGCCATCATGGGTTATGAGCCATTATACCATGATCTACAAACACGGCAAGCATATGCATGATTTTTTGGGCCTTTTTATTTTTATTGTAACATAGTTTTCTATGTTAATAAAACAATTATTCCACTCACGCTTGTTGGATATGAGATGATTATAGTATAATCTCATATCCAACGCGCGCGAGTGGAATAATTGTTAAATAGTGCATCTTCATCTCACAGTCTCTATCTCGTCATAGTCTGTACCTACACCAAATGAATGAAGGGGGTAGTTTCTAAAGAAAAGGTGGTTCTGCGTCGGTGGGGAAGTAGTAAACAAAAATGTTGGTTTTATCAACGGAGTTGATAATGTAAATTGGTTCCCGTACAGAGATTCTAAAAGAAACGTCACCTTTTAGAATCTCTGTACGGTGGCCAATTTAAATTATCAAGTGTACTCCGTTGATAAAACCAAAATTTTTGTACCTACACCAGCTCAGATTTACAATAATTATTAAAACCAAATGGCATTGGGAATGATGATAAAGAACTGTACATGCAGATCTTTAGCGGAGGTAACAAGGCCAGATGACACAAGATCTGCACACAGTGCAATTCTTGATAATATAAAAACGCCAGATTAAACTCATTTTAACCGTCTATTATACAATGTACGTAATATTAGTCATTCAAAATAATAATCGGTCTGATCAGAGCTCTTGAAAAAAGTAGTGTACTATTTTCCGCAGGGTCATCACCCTCTAAACACAAAGAAAGGTTCCCAGAAATTCATAAGTTTGTTAGAACTTTTCAAAATACGAGATCGTTTAAAAAACAAACGTCGATCATCAAGATCGTTATAAAAGCATGTGCGACTGGTCCAAGGAAGTCCAAACACTCACCGTAGTGAAAATTCCCCACATCTTCGTCATAAAAATAAGCCACACGTTTCTTAGACATCGTAGCTCTGTCGTAAGTCTTGATCTCAGATAAATCATAGCTTCGACATGAAGCTAAAGGGAATCACATTTTCCACACAATTCTGAAATGATGTCAGCCATCTTGTATGACGTCAGTGAGAAAATCGGACCCAGTCTATATAGGGCATGGTCAGCAAAATTCCAATATGGCGACTATTGCGTCTTTGGCGGCAAGTCTTGATTCGTAATTTGCCCGGTAAGTTGACATGTCTTTGACCTGTGTACTATGTGCATTGCTCGCAGAAGGGGTGAAAACTTAAAGCACAATGCAAAAAGGTGTTTTAAATACATAAGCGCTTTGTACGAGATTTTCCATAAAAGTACTATTTTTGGTCTCTCAGGAGACTCGGCAAAATGATTGTAGAATGTTTCGTTAGTTCTCTTTCTATGTTACTGTTTCTCTCACACTTAGGAAGACCAGGGGAATCGGATGTATCATCTGAAGCTGCGGTTGGCAAAATGACGTGGATGCCCAACGGGGTGGTGGTAGGGTTCACTATGCAGCCGAGGGCTGGGTGGGTTAGAAGTCCATTGTATTTGACCAGCAGCCAGTTAACTTTTTGAAAATTATCCCTAAACAACTGGTGGCAATCCAGTATTTCTTCAGGATTTAGCCGATCATGTTTACTGTAGGTAGTGTCTGCCAACACTTGAGCGACTGATATTTTCCGCTAACAAGCTACACGTACAGTACATTCAATATGTGTATTGTAGCTCCCATAAAGCCCTGGCCAAACTATCGAACAAAGTTGGATCCAACATGCGACATTGTTTGATGTTAATGTTGAGTTAGTAGAAAAACACTATCCAACATTGGTTGACGAAACTGATTCAAGTTCAAGTTGGCCCTAACACTGTAATATTATGAGAACTGCTCGTAGCGTTTGTGCTGGTGCAGCTGTTGGAGGATGGAAATGACCGATTCAAACAAGCAAAAACCAAAGAATGATTAAGAGAACATGTAGAAAAGGGTGTGTTCACTGCTTAGGAAATGACGAGAATAAACTCGGATCAATTTGCAGAAATTTTACATGCGCTTCAAAGAGAGAGAGAGCAATCATGATCAAGGGGACTAAAAGTGTCCCTCAGACATGGCCTTGCATCATAACCGCTGTTCAAAGTTTCTGGCTGTTCATCAATAACCATGACGTCCTCAAGCTCTTCATCCTTGTCCTTCATCTTGGTTGCAAATGATGCTAGAAGCCTAGCTAGGCTTGAAAATAAGATAGCGGCGATTGGTAATTGGCTTGCAGTGCGGACGTCACTCGAATCAGGACACAACTTTGTTGTAAGGGCAGCAAAACACTGCAACATTGTTACATGGAGCAGAAATGTTAGGCGTAATGTTTGATCAAAAGCAACTTTATCCAATGCTTGATTGAACAAAAAATGTCAGACGAACATTTTCCAACGTCGGCAGCCAAACGGTCGAGCACTGTTGGATCAAACAAAGGTGGAGTGTTCATTCCAACTTCGTTCGATAGTTTGGCCAGGCGTTTAGTCTCACCTGTACAGGCTGTAGTGTTATCTGGGTGGTATATGGGTCACATGAACATGTCAGTCATTCAACAGTTTTAAAATCTTTGTCAAATGTTGTCTGCTGATCATTTTTAGACATTTAAACGGCTCTTGCACTCCCTTGAGTTCGCTTGGCCCTTCTCTCTGTCCTCCTTGCAGTATGCCTGGGTTTAGTTGTCAGCTGTGCCTGGGTTGCCATGGTGATACCCAAGGAGATTGCTAATCTCTATTAGTTCAGTTTGTGTGGAGTTAACGTCAATGCCAATTTTATGTCATAAATTATTGATTTACTGTAGTAATATAAATAATTTACAATATTACAGTACAGCCCAAAAATAATGCATGCTCAAGAACGTCTTCTTGCGGCCTCTTGTGCCACAATCCTACCAGTCACAAGAACTTCTTTGCGGTTGGAAGTTGACACTGCAAGAACTTCTTTCTGTTAATAAATCCGGACTGCAAGAACCTCTTCGCGGCAACATCTTAGAAAGAAGGTGATATAAACTGTACCAATCGCACACGCCCCTCCACAACTTTTTTTTTCAATTTTCGAAACTAAATTTGGGTGGACATCAATCACATGTTTCCATGACCAATTTGACTACTGCCAAGGGAACACGACTATTGTCATGGAAACATTTGATTGATGTTACCCAAATTAAGTTTCGAGAAAATTTTAAAAAAGTTGTGGAGGGGGGTGTGTGACTGATAACCACTCTAAATACTTTTCAAATTGCAGCGTGACTGGTCATGTCGCAGAAGCAACCCCTTATCTTGAACACCCCTGCCAAGAAGTTCTTTATGAGTCAGCTTCTTGGCAGTTCATCGCAACAGGTGTGGCTACAAGGTATTGTGGTGGATATCTCAGCTGATAGCAATGACGTTCTTCTCGACGATGGAACAGGAGTTATTCAAGCAACTGGAGTAACTCAGATTATAAAAGATCTGTATCTTCATAAAGGTATCTATATGTTTTTGAAATAAAATTTTTAGTTTTAATAAAGGAGGTTTTTTAAGGGAATAACAGAAGATATATATATATATATTAGGGGTGTAACGATTAATCGAATTCTCGATTAATCGCGATTATGACCGTTCGGTTCGATTCACGATTATTTGATTCCACGTTTCGATTTTGGTTCGATTTTTTGCGTACCTTTCCAAAAGTGCCCTCAGTGAGTTATTATATTGTAAACTTAGAATCCAGATCTCAATAAGATGTGCGTTTTTCATTGACAATCGATCAAAGACGCTAATTTGCAGTTCTTGCGCCATGTTGCTTGGTAAAAATGTTGACCTTCTACCACCTCTTGAGAATTTCCAATAAGGCAAACCATGTGCGTGCTTATTGTCACGTTCTCAAACATGGCGACGAACGACCATTGTCAAAGTTCGCCAAAAAATATCTATGTGTCCCTGCCACATCAGTGGCCAGTGAGAGAGTTTTCTCTTCTGCAGGGGACATTGTGTCTGCTCAGACGTCATGTTTGCATAGTGACCATGTAGACAAGTTACTTTTTTTAAAGAAAAATATAAGAGTGCACTAGATCTAGATTCTAGAAAGAACTCAAAGAAGAACACTGACAAATTGCATGTTTTTTATTTTTTATTGCATCCTTGAAATAGATTAATAATGTTCCTGTTACTATTGTATCCTCACATTGAAAGTTTAGGGTACATGTTGTTTACATTGTGTATCATCTTGCAAGAATTAAAAATCATTAATATTTTGCATAATCGAATTGAAATAATCGGAACCGAAAGGCAATAATCGAAATCGAATCGAATCGAAAGGAGCATGAATCGTTACACCCCTAATATATATATATTATATATTTACTTATTTATTGTTTCATGTAAATTGTATGCACTCGAAAATCCAGCTTATTGCTTCAAAGACAGACAGGCAAAGTGGTTTTGTGACACAAAGTATTTCATCCAGTAAGGATGTATCATTCTGTCTCAGGGAGGAAACAAAATGTTTAACAGAAATTGTGTTTGTCTGAAGACTTACAACACAATTCTAGATGCTTTAAATTTACGAATTGACTTGTTCACAAAGTCTGGTTCATTTTTTTTTGTGTAAAAAAAACAGTGTTTCAGAACCATGCGCTAGACCTTTTCATGAAGAAATTTTGGTTAGACTTATGCTTCAACTGAAAGTAATCTGATCAAAGTAAGAAAAACGTTTGTTTCTTTTGTTTTTGGCTTCTTCTATTTGCTCTCAAGTTTCCTATTGTATTTTAAATTTATTTCTGGTTTTTCAAATTTTTTTTTAATATTTGATCTGGCAGACACCTTGTCCAAATTTTCGTAAAAATGACATTGATCAGACTTGTGTATTTATGACATTTTCAGGAATGTATGTGATGGTTGCTGGGCAACTGAAAATGATTGGCAATCCAAATGAAATGCATTGCCCAAGCATTAGAGTTTTTAAAATTGCTGATCTCAGCAATAATCCTCACAGCGAGGCATTGTGGATGGCAGAAGTGATTGATGTACAGTCTCATATTAAATGGGAGAAAGATGGATAGATACTGATGTCAAAGGAGAAAACGTATGCCTGAGGTGGCAGCAGACCTTGAGAGTATCCCAGCCAAGTGATTACTGCGCATGGAACTGTCACTGAAGATGAAGATATACAAAATTGTTCATGATGGAGTGAGCCTTTTTGAAGAATAACCTGATGTCCTTATGTACATGCAAAAGACTGCTGGGAGAGGAGGGAAGAAAGAACAACTATGCTGCCACTACACTCGCTGAGCAATTGGAGGAAGTAAACTGCAGGTTGCAGATCATTGTTTCACCATACATGTAGCTGAAAAACCCAAACCTTTACCAATACTAGCATTAGGCCTAAACACTACGCTTTAGATCATGTTTAAGCCTAAGGTTAGCATTTTTTTAAGGTTAGGGTTGTTTCATTTACGGTAAAACAGTGACCTGCAACACTAACCTGCTACCTGGACTTTACACCCTCTGTTTAGCAATACACTTTTTTTTAAATAAGAACCTTTTTTACAAAAAAATTCAAGCTGAGATTAAGACTTAGTACGAATCTTAAGATCGGAGAACGAGCAGGAATGCAAGGTTTCTGTTCTGAGCATGCGCACTTTGAGAAATGTCGGCCTCCAAATCTTATACGCATACTCAGTAAGGAAAACTTGTACCGGAAGTCGCCTTCGTCCTCCATTCTAAAGGTCCCTATTAAGAACACAATAAGAACAACCTGGCCAAGAGTCAGTTAAGAATCAGCTTTATTTTGTTCGTTTGTTTGTTTTTTTGCTTGTGTGAATACATGTAGTATAAATATAGGCAGAAGGAAATGACCTTGCAGCGTGTAACTTGCAACTCTTTTCCTTGGAACAAAGCTGGGAATTTTACGACACCAATTTTACGCCCAAATATGGACAAAAATAAGATCGAAGCTGCATGCGCGGGAAAATGCACGAGCGACGTTACATCCAAATAAGGAAATTTTCAAACTCAAAATACCCCAGCTCTGAACCAGAGTTAAACGCTTCAAGGTCATGATGTTCTGGTATAGACCGATTGCATAAATGGTGGCCAATATATATTATTTTCTTTATGTGCCAAGTAGACTCACTAGCCTCGCTCTCGAACGACATTTCTATTGTATTTTGTCCATGCAAACGAGGCTAGTGAGTCTAATTAGCACATAAACAAAAGAATACGTTTTTGGCGGCCATTTATGCAATCGGTCTATAGGTACATGCAAAAATAAAAAGTAAACTGTGAGATTTTCCTGTTGTATGATACACTGAAGAACAACGCAGTTTGTAGTCGAACTTAGTATACTACACGACTTTAAAAACACGTTAAGTACATTGCAAAAAAGATATCAGCGTTCAGCCCCAGCCACAAAATTAGACGCTCTTCTAAAAATCCAGAGTGTGGATGACGGCAAAGATGTCTTGCTAGTAGGTCAATTTTTCTGTTGGTCAACATTTTCGCCTTCAAACGTCCTGCTATGATCAGAGCTTAACTGCTGCACACTGATGGCAAAATTCAGGCAAAATAGTTTTATATAAAATAGTACTCTAACGTTCTCTCTGCTGATGTTCCGTTTTCCTTGTTGCCACCTTTTTTTAATGAAAAAAATGATTTGTTTTGCATGCAAGTTTAAATATTTTGATCATAAAATTTAAAAAAGATAAAAGGACGATGGCTCAACAGCATTTGCAGTCATTATAAAGCAAATAGTAAAGGTAGAATATCAGCGTAAGTATATATGAACATGTAAGAATTGTGAAAATGAGAACAATAAAAATATGAGAAATGATGATGATGCTAATGATGATGACGTTGATGACGATGACGATAACGATGACGATGATGATAAAGATGACGATAACGATGTCGATGACAATGACCATGACGATGATAATGATGATGACGACGTTGATGATTTAAATGACGATGATGAACACGTTTTTGACGATGACGATGACGATGATGATGATGACGACGATGATTATGATTTAGATGACGATGATGAAGACGTTTATGACGATGACGATAAAGATAACGATAACGCTGACGATAACGATGATGACGATGACAATGACGATGATTAAGATGACGACAATGATTATGATTTAGATGACGATGATGAAGACGTTTATGACGATGACGATAAAGATAACGATAACGCTGATGATGACGATGACGATAAGGATGATGACGATGACAATGATGATGATGATGACGGCGACGATGATGATGATTTAGATGACGATGATGAAGATGTGATGACGATGACGATGATAATAATAATAATAGGGAGCTTAAGCAAGGACAACATCGACGGCTACGAGAACGTTATCGAAAAATATTATTCCCCGTTATGGTAATAATTTCGCAATTATTCCAAGTCGTTCGGGTTGGAAAGTGTGTATCACCATTCCAGAAACAAAATTGGCATTAACAGTGTGGATTGGAGAGAAAATTGAAAATTTAATCTTCATTACTCGCGTCTCCCACGTAACCTCAATTTTGATCATTTCAAGTAGTTGTCAAGACGAGAACAGCAAAGAAATGTATCAAAATGAGAAACGCACGTGCATGCAGGGCGTGCAGAGCTGTTGTTTTTGCTCATAAAACCGATTACAGTTCTCAGTTATTGCGTTCTCGTAGCCTTCGTTGTCGTAAGCTCCCTAATATTAAGGAGCTTAAGATCTACGACGACGACGTCAACGAAAACGCCGCAAAACAGTGATATCATTGGTTAAAAAAACATAAATAATCGTGCTGCACGTGCTCATATTTTGCGGTTCTCTGAATGACGACGACGTGAAATCACCAAATTTTAGGTTTTGACGACAACGTGAGCATGCAACAGAGAATCTTTCATTCTCTATTCTGAGTCTGAAACCGCTCGTACCGATTTATTTTTAGGACACTTCGCCCACAATGTACGACGTGAACGAGATGGAATAATCGCGAAAGACTTATAATAGAGCAAAGTTTTATTTTGAGGTGACGTTTTCGTTGACGTCGCCGTCGTAGATCTTAAGGTCCCTAATGGACGCATGGACGACGACGATATTTCCTGCCATTGTAATAATTTCGAGATAACTTCAGGTCGTTCGGAATGAAAAGTGTTTATCAACATTGCGGGAATAAATTTGGTATGAAAGGTGTGGTTATTTGAGAAGAAAATTAATCATATTTTTGTCAGGTTCTCACGTCCTCTACACAACCTCAAATTTAGTCAATTCACCTCGTTGTCAGGACGAGGACGTCGAAGAAATGTACCAAAATGTAAAACGCACGTGCAGGGCGCGCGTGCAGAGCCTTTGCTTTTGTTCATTAAACTCATTATTTTGTGGCATTTTCGTAGCCGTCGTAGTCGTCCTATCGTAAGGTCACTAGGGAGTTTAAGAAACGACAACGGCTACAGCAACGACAACGTCAAAAGGCAGTAATATTATTGGTTGAAAGCACCAAAATGATCGTACTGCACGTGCGCCACGCATTTTTAAACATTTCTCTCCCGTATTCGTCAAAACTACTACATGAAATGACCAAATTTAAGGTTTTGACGACAACGTGGACAAACTGCAGTGAATCTTTCAGTCTCACTCTTTACTTCAAATCCGTCCGAACCAATCCAGTTTTAGGACACTTCGCCCATATTGAATAATATAAACAAGATGGAATAATTATGAAATACTTAAAATAGCTCAAACTTATATTTTTAAGTAGAATTAACTGAAGAGAGTGTAGTGTAACGTGAAGTGCTAGACCTCCATCACATATGAACCAAATTCGATGTGCGCAAAATTCTTTTTCACGTAATATTATGAGGATCACAATTAGAGCTATGTGCCAAAAACGAATCGCACTTGACAAACAAATTCTTCATTGTCGCTCCGAACTTTCCAAAATCTGTCCAGCAATTTTAGTACAATCGATTCGCGCTAAAATCCGACAACTTAATTCTGGACTGTTTGACCATTTACACCAAACCAAGACTCTAAAACTTCAACAATTAATAGGTCCGCAAATTACCGACGTCACTACATTGCATAGCCATAATACCGTAATTACAATTCCTGAAAATCTTCCGCTTACTGACTCAGAGAAATCTGTTCTCAGTAAGGGCCTAAATTTTGTCCCTATTACCAAACGCACCAACGAATTTTCTATTAAGCAAGATGTCGAAAAATTCCTTCGCCGCGTTCAGTTAAAAGCCTTTTTTCACGACAAAGAGCATGATTCGGACACTTCTAATAAAGATATTTTTGAAACACTTCTAGTTCGCAAATCCAAATGGACTCCCCCAGAGGGACAATTTGCCTCTTTAGATTTTTTCACCAAAAAATGCCGTCACGACATTCACAAACTTAAATTCAATCGCAACACTAAATTTTCCAACCTTTCCTCGAAAGAGTGGGCGGCGCTTAAAAATCTTAGTAAACGCAACGACATAGTTGTCAAATCGGCCGACAAAGGCGGCGCAGTAGTTGTTTGGCGGTCCGACCTTTACCAAAAAGAAGCTTTGCGGCAACTTTCGGATACCTCGTTTTATGCCAAAATCCCTAAAGATCTCACTTCCAACAATCAAAAACTTGTCAAAGACACCATTCAAAATCTTATAGTTAATCAGGAATTACCGGACACTGCCACTAATCTCATCATCAACACCCCTAGAACTTCGTGCATTTACTTCTTGCCTAAAATTCACAAACCCAACAACCCAGGTCGCCCTATCGTTTCTGCCTGTAGTTGCCCCACCGAACTCATTTCTAGCTACTTAGACAGGATTATGACGCCTATCGTCAAATCTTTGCCATCATACATTAAAGACAGTACACACGCACTACAAATTTTCCGCGATTTCAATTTCTCCGGCCAAGACAAACTTATTTTCACCATGGACATTACATCTCTATACACAGTCATTCCTAATAGCGAAGGTCTTCAAGCACTTAAACACTTTTTCGATCAACGCACTGTCAAAGAACCTAGCTCGGAAACGCTCCTC
>NC_090893.1:1445149-1467649 GCF_036669925.1 Montipora capricornis | reverse complement strand
GAAATAATTTTGTCGCGCGAGTTACGAAAAAATGACGGAAATATTTCCAGATTTTGAAATTCAGAAGAGTCAAGAACTAAAAGAAAATTCAGAAAACCAAAATACGATGAAAAGTACATCGACCTGGCATGTCTGGACCAGCTGGGCCGAAAACAAGAACTTCGAAACCAATTTGCTCGCCTACGAAGCGAAACAACTTGACGAAAAGTTGCAAAAGTTCTTCGCGTTACATGAATTTCTCACGTTGTAGTATAAACAAATATTAGCGTGATTTGTATGTGATATTTGGCATAAATACCACTCGTGTTATTTCAAAATTGTCCCAAATTATGTATAACAATTTTAAAATATCACTCACGGTATTTATCCCAAATACCACTACAAATCATGCTATTACCTATACAAACACTACCGGACGACAGGAGATATTTCGTACAAAGAAACAAACAAAAAAACGTCTCCTTGATGTTCACAGCAAAAGTAAAGCTATTGTAAACAATTTAAACGATTTCGTGTCCTGTATCCGTCGAATGACGTTCTTTTTGTTTTTATTTTGGCGTAGGATGAAGCATTGGACAAGGAAATTCAAAGACGGTGTCAAAATCAAGCAAGAAAGGAAGACAATATTCGGAGAAGCAAGTAAAGGTAGAATATGTCGCTAGGGGAAGGTACGTTTTTGGTTTTCGGGGAAAGAGAGCCTTTCCAAAAATGCGTCCCTTAGGGCAACTTGCGCCTTCGTACTTTATAATTATAAAAGGGAGAGTTATCTCCTCGGAGAGCGCGAAGAACAGCTTAGGGCCCGCCATTTTGTTTTTGTTTTGCTTCCAAAAATTCGCAGCTACATACTAGCCCAAATCGCTCTCTTGCTCGTTGGAAAACGTGCCTCCTGTTACGTAATTTAGAGATGTTGAATATTCCATCAAGAAAGAAGAGGATGATCGTCGCAGAAGCAAGAAAAGGTGAAATAATAAACATATTAACCAATGATTCGGCTACTCTATTGAAAGGAAACGCTCTGTATGCAGTTACTACGCAGACGCAAGCCTCGGCCACGCATATTGATTACAGTGGAACCTCGTTAATACCATCATGAATAGTGGATTATTATGCAGTTTCGTTGGATATCAAATCGTTGTGATGGGAACATTTGGCGGACTCGCTGAAATCTCAGCGGGATTTTATCAAATTATGATTGACAACTGTCAATTGTCGTTTAGGTCGTGCCGTTAAGGGGAAGTGCAAGATTATGCTTGCCAACATTAGGAGGAACGGAGAAATTTCAGTCGTGCCGATGGGGTTGATTATGGCGCTTCCATGTAAGAATTGGTTCATCAGAGGATATCTCTCAATAGAGGAATTCATTATCAGTAGGGTTGGCTGGCAGAGCTTCGTCGCTAACGAAAGTGATTTACTCTTGAAAGGTGATGCCAAGTTTTGATTGACAGGAGGGTATAGAAATGCCATTCATAAAAAGGGGGTGGTACCTTATAATGATTGGCAGGCCATCAAGATTCGTTCGTAACGAGGGGAGGGGTGTCTTCATCATATTTTGGATAAACCGGCTGATCCGGCATGAAGTTTTTTCCTGGAAAAGCATTACCTGGATATCTTGATTTTAGAGCGAGTTTCAATCGAATGTCGTAAGACCAAAACCAAAGTAATTACTTTGGCCATTTAAAAAGGACGGTGACAATCCAGTAAACCAATCAAAACGTGAAGTAATTACACGTAGCCGACACAAAGCGTGGGAAAATGTGCACGCGCGAGCCACCATTGGTTTTGGTTTCACTTCTGATTTGTTGAAAAAGTGGCGCGAGAACTTTGAAGCAATCACTGAGTGAAGTATTCATAAACCAAAGCAATTCGCTAATTACTTCCGACACCCAATTGAAAACCACTATAAGGGTGAAAACACCAAGAGAAAAATAAATTAGCAAGGGAAAGATGTCTGCAGAAAGGAATTATAAAAATAATGAACTTTATTCAAGTGCCAAGTCTTCTAGCCTTAATTGGCGACAATGTACACAGAGATTAATTAAAATCAATTTAACTCAAATCAACTGAACCAAGCATTGTTTTTTTGTGGAGAGGGGAACACCTACCCAGGAAAAAAAAAAACCTCTTGGAGCTTAGTAGAGAATCAGCGAACTGAATCCACATGTGACGCCGAATCTGGGAATAGAACCCCGGACCATGTTGGCGGGAAGCAAATGTTCTGACAACTGCGCCAGCTATGCTCCCCAAAGGAGTGTGATACTTTCATTCCTAGTCGATTTGAAACGAGTTCCATTCTACAGAATAAGCCAATTTCGGAAGACAATATATAACAACCAAATTGAGGCGTTAAAAGTGCAACACGTGAAAGACATGAAAACTGGTGGGACGAGCTAGGAATAGAACTAGAACTGATTTTTTGCGATAAGAAGCAAGGGTTGAAATAACGAGGTGGTGCATCTACTAACTGGCTGGCTGCTTGACGAGGTTCCACTTGAGTTTTAACTTGTTTTCGAAATAAACGCTGTAAGCGCAGAGTAAGCATGCGCAGTAGGGTGCGGCTCAGGCTAGAGTAAGGCCATTGGTTAATATGGTATGTTATTAGGAACGACCCATAAGAACAAGCCCCTGATTTTCAAGATACACTGACAGTGCAACCTCTGATATATCCCCCGGGGAACATTCTAGTACACTAAAAGCAAGCTGGAATGAATTGAAATTTTGGGCCAGCGAGATCGTGCGTCGCGCGTTCATTCTTCGTTCTAAAACTTCAACCGCTTTTGCAAGCGAAGCTAGTAGCAATCGTTCAGTAGCTTTTTGGCCAAAACGCCTTTACTATTTACATTGAAACTGGATTGGTTTTTTCATAACAATTGGCCACTGAGACCTCAAAACACTGTTCATATTTCTGTAGTTATCACACTTGTGAAATAAGGGAAATTTATATTTGGAGTAATTTACACACCTACACATACAGGCTTTTCAGGGCCAATAACCAACAAACGAAATCAATGAAACAACAACAGAACGACAATTTCTTTTAAAGAATCCCAACTGGCCGAAGGCAAACCACTTGGCTATAACAAGTGTAGCCCAGAAGTTAAACCAGAGCCTACCAAGATCAAATTCTCCGTACCTTAAGGCAAGGGCCCTCCACACTCGGCCACACTGCCTGTCTGTTATTTCTTTGATTCAAAAAATTTGGACAGAATACAGTCTACTTCCAACTTTCCTTAGAGCGTGTTTCAATCGAAACATATGATCATATGAAAAAAAATAATCTTTCCACAAGTCCCGAACTCCCGATACACAATTTCATGAGAGCTAAAATTTCTTTGAAATAAAACAGTCTGTTTTTGTTCATTACAGTTAATTATTGTCAAGAAAGATGTTTTGTTAATTGGCATCAAAGGTTAATAACCGGAAAAATCGTAGTTCTCTCTGAAACATTTCTGCGTTTTAGATTCTGTATTGATTCTTACAGTGACTGTAATACGCTTAATTTTCGAGGTTTTCAATGTCAAAACTTTAAGTTTACTTCTGTATACATTTTGATATTGGCTGCTTTTCAAGGTTTGTTAGCTTATCGACGTTGCTTTGTACCTTAGCCCTTTCTGTCGAATCTTTTATTCTTTAAAAAGCACGAAAAAAAATATTTTTACAAATATTTTCAAAGCATCTCCATTAGAAGACAAAAAGGAATGTTAGAATCCCTTTTCTTCACTGTCATATTTCCCGGACCCATCTTAAATAATAGTGACGAGTATTGCTAGTATTTTCTAGTATCATCATTATTATCATTATTATCATTTTTCTGTCATTTTTCTATTATTATCATTATTATCATTATTATCATTTTTCTATTATCGTTATCGTTATCGCCATCGTCATCGTCGCCGTCGTTTCCGTCGTCGTCGTTTCCATCGTCGCTTCCCGTCGTCGTTCGCTGCTGGTCGTCATCGTCACCGTTGCTGTCGTCGTCTTTGTCTTCGTCGTTGACTTTGTTGTCTTCGTTGTTGATTTTGCCGTCTTTGCCGTTGACTTTGCCGTTGACTTTGACGTCTTCGTCGTTGCCTTTGTCGTTGCCGCTGACGTCGTCGCCGTCGCCGCCTCCGTTGTCGCCGTCTTTGTCGTCGTTGTCATCTTTGTCATCGTCGCTGTCGCTGTCCTTGTCGTTGTCTTTGTCTTTGTCTTGTTGCTGTCGTCGTTTACTCGTTGCCTCGTTGCCATCGTTGCCATCGTAGTCATCGTGGTCGTGGTAGTGGTCGTCATTATTATTATTATTATTATTATTATTATTATTATTATTATTGTTATTATTAGATTATTATTATTATCGTTATACAAACGCGCTTTGTTTTAGAATAGCACATCTTCGCGGCACAAATCATTCACGTCGATATTATTTCAGATGGTTTCGTCAAGGAAATTTTATAGCGAGAATAAGCGATTCTGAAACTCTTTTTTTCCCTGATCAAAACTCTCTCTGAAACATTTTCAAACAAATTCGATTTCAAACATTATTTTCTACGAGTTGAAGCAATTTTTCTTGTAGGATTAGAGGTTTACTGTAAGAAAGCACCCCTCGATGAATATCAATTGTGGATGTCAGATTTGAGCTCTACTCTATTTTTTTAACTTGTAAGGTTTTTTACTTTCTAGGAAAACTTTTAGGCTGATAAGAGAGATGGTTATGGGATTTTTAAGTAGGGCCAAACATAGAGAAGTCGCAAGTTTTCGTCTAATTGTTTTTTCCTTTTCGTGAACACCGTTTCAAGTTAACACTTTCAGAGAGAAAATTGTCTTTTTTATACTAGCCGGACTTTTTAAAAGTTACTTGTTAGTTGTTAGTTGTGACGGTACCGGTAATTAGTTCTACTTTACAAAGGAAAGAAAACTAATTATCATTAGAAAAACTTTGCACTTAGACTCGCTTTAAAGACGAGGCAGACATTAACTCGGAGATGGCCTATTGAAAAGAAGGCAATCCCGCTTCAAATTAACGTCGTTCCACGTTCCCCGTTCCCCGTTCCCTGATTTTAACTTTTTCAGAGGTAACAATTATTTTAGAAGGTTGCAACAGGTTCGAATAAATTTTGAGGAGAAATTTCGTAGGCCCTCTATGGGAGTTAAGTTGACTATGATGCGGGATAAGATCTGAACTATTTTCTACGTGCATTCGGTTTTGCAGATTAGGGAATCCTTTTCATTGTGTTCTTCTGCTGAAGTCAAATATACTTTTCAAACAGTGGACTTCGATCTTCATGATGTTTATGTTCACAAATGCATTATTTCAACAATTGGCGCCACTTAAACTGAATATAAAACTTGTACATTGTCAACCAAACATTCATTTATTCCACGCTTTCCCTTGCGGGTGTTTTCAAATTCCTTTTGTAATATCTTCTTAGGTTTTCTTTCAGAATGAGTAGCTTCGTTTTGATAATAATTAGAACTACATGCGGTACAGGAAGTAACTTTATTACAACCGTGTGCAATGTTAATTTGTTTAGAGACGCTATTCAGTTATTGAAACAAATTAGTTTATCATTCGGGTGTGTCCTGTGTTAGTCGGTCGCACACATTCTGGTCAAATTTTCTTTAGACTAGAAATATATGGTTTCAAAGGCCAATATGCCGATCGCTTGCATCACGTAGTACTTTTCAATAATAAATATATATTATTCAAATCTTGGGAGAACGACTACTTTGTGACCTTTTGTCTGCTTACAATACTGCCAAAGTTAATTGGCGCTTCGCAAACAAAATCCGCGGGCTTTCCGGGAAGGTCATAGTTTCTTTTTTGTTACGTCCGGGTTGCACTGTCAGTATCTTTGCACTATTGCCCTTTAGTTTACATGTCGACCCTGGTGTTTTAATTTTAATCAACAGTTAAGTTTTTCACTGCCATCAATCGGTGTAAAGTTTCGAACTCTCACGGTGGGACTGAAACTAGCACGGGATCGAGTCAACTGGATCGAGTCAAACTGGAACGAACGAGCGGAGGGGGGATGGGGAAGAGAGGAGGCCTCTTCCCAGTCTCTTCTCGTTTAATCTCCTCGTTCCAGTCTCGGCACGCTGTATATGGTTTCGGATTTTTTCACTCCTTCTCGACTAACCCAGAAAGAGAATTCGAGCAGTCTACATTGAAACTAACTAATCGTTTTATTTCGCAATGTGGTCACTTCAGTTGTCGATTGCTTAATGTAGTTTGTTTTCATCAGGCGATGACGTCGAATTCGAATTCGAAGTCGAAGTCATCGCCTGGTAAAAACAACCTGCAGAAAGGTATCGAAACGCCAAGATCAACAGCTCGAGTGAAAACATTGCGAGGAAACCGATTAGTCATTTGCATTTATTGTTAAGTTTTCTTCGACCTTGAGTAGCTGACTAGTAGTTCAAGCGACAAACTTACTGCAAAACAGTAACTGCCTGTTAACTTGTCAAAATTCTTTCCGAATCGTACACATTTGGGAAATCAACAGTAAGACTGTGGGATGTTTCTTGACTGCATTAAAATTCATTTTGAACCTGCTTCAACTAAGGTGGACTTTGACCCCTTGCCTAAAATGACACTTAGAAAAAATACGGCGTCCCCAATACGCATGCGCCGTATTTTTTTTTTAGAATAAAATAGAAGGGGCAAAGCACTGTCTAGAACAAATATAATAAATGAAGACAAGTTGAAATAAAGTTCTGCTTTTATTTGTTTGTGTGGTTCGTGTTCATTACAAGTATGTAAGATAAAACACTCATTTGTAACCAGTGATAATATTGGAAAGTAATTTTATTTTTTTAAAAAAGTTGGCGAATGCGTAGTTTAAGCGCCCGTACTTTTCCTAAGTTTTTTGGCGGGAAAATTTCACCAAATTTGCACAGCGTTTAGCCTGACAATATTTTTACAGAAAAAAAATTAAAGGCGTTCGCTCTTGAACAATTTTATACAAGATATTACGGAAACTTTAAAATGGTTCCTTTGACTTAAGACTGAAAAAAAAATACTATGTCGTCCCATTGAATGGTTTTTAAGAATGAAAAAGAAAGAACTTGGCTACACTTTGGCTATTAAACCTAAAACTCTTGTTTTTCGTCTATCAAAGTTTAATTAGAAATAAAACACAAATCGCAGTGACAGTGAGAAGCAACGCATTCTTATAAACTTGACGTTTCATATGCTACAACGAAATATTTTTGAAAATATCTGTTGTAGCATACAAAACTTGAAGTTCATAGAAATTGGTTGCCTCACATTGTTTATCACCGCGATTTGTGTTTTATTTCTAATTAAACCTGTAAGTTTGTACTGTCGACATTTATCATGTTGCTTTTAATCAATAACAAGACGTTTTTCTCACGGACAAAAGAAACGTATCATATACGTCGGTGTGAAAGTGAAACACAGAAGAGGGTTTATCAACTAGGTTGATATGGCAAATTGACGACCGTAGAGGAATTTGAAAGCTGACGTTTTGAGCATTAACGCTTAAGGCTGGTTTTCACTAGCGTCGAAGTCGTAAGAGCGCTTATGGCTTACTGAAAATCGGAGTCGGAAGAATCAGAACGTTTCCATTTTCTTGCTACTCCGCTTATGACTCCGTCACTTATGATTCAGTGAAAACTAGATTGTCGGAGTCGGAAGCAGATGCGGTAGAGCCAACCAATCACAATGCTTGGAATCGTTGTTTGTGATTGGTTTATTCATCCGCTTCTGCTTCCGACTACGACAATGCATTTTTCACTGGATCGTAAGCGACGGAGTCATGAGCGGAATCGGTATTCTGCTTCCGACTCCGACAGTTTGATTTTCACCAGAACTCATGGGCTCCTGTTTTCACTCATGATCGTATCGCTCTGAGCTTCTGATTACGATACCGACTCCGACTCCGTCGCCAGTGAAAACCAGCCTTAACCATTCGCTCTGTCAAAGGGCTAAACGCTCGAAACGTCAGCTTTTAAAATTCTCTAAGGGGGTCAATTTATCATATAAACCTAGTTGATAAACCCTTTTCTGTGTTATTATATGCGTCGCCGAGTTACTAAGGCCCGGCTTAAACGTCCAACTTCACATGTTCCGAATCTAATGCAAATGAAAAAGGTCTATTGTTTTCGCTCATTTGCATTAGATTCGGCAATGTGAAGTTCGACGTTTAATTAAACCGGGCCTAAGCTCCCATATTGCTAATAATAATCTCGGCTTGAGTACAAACACAGCTAAAATTACCGGTCGGCGTTAGATTCCATCCACCAAAACCACCGTGGCAGAGAGAGAGACTGAGGTTAAATTCGAACACACTTCGTGACGCCTTGTACATAGTACTTCGTGTCAAGCCACCTTCACATTAACATTTAGAATATCTAGAACGAAATAACCCTAAGCATTCATAAAAGCTAACCTTAGGCCTAGAAACTTCTCTTTAGTCCTAATTAGGGTTAGGGTTAGCTTTTATGAGTGTTTGGGATACTTTCTGTATAGATATTCTAAATGTTGATGTGAAGGTGGCTTGACACGAAGTACTATGTACAAGGCATCACGAAGTGTGTTTGAATTCAACCTCAGTCGACTCTCTCTCTGCTAGGGTGGTTTTGGTGGATGGAATCTAATGCCAACCAAAATTACCGTCCATGTATGTTATATTGCCCGACTTTGAACCTTTAAAGCTCCAATTCATTAATTAGTTAAGTTTGAAATTTGACTAAAATCCTATTGAAAGGAATCGTTTGGTATATATTTCCAAAAGAACGAAACAATCAGGTCTGTATCACTGATTACGCTTATGAGCCGAGATGGAAAAAAAAATACGGAACGGATTTTGAAATAATGTAAATTTAAATGTGCTCCAAACTGAGTGGCTTTATAGCTCAGTTGGTAGAGTTATTGTTCGCATCGGCATAGCTGAGGTCACTGGTTCGAATCCACCTGGATTAGCCGGATTTTCAGGTGTCTCTAAGAGAATTGCTTAAATTGCCCACATAACTGCGAAGATCATCTTCCTTTCATCTTTCAACTAATTCTTTTAAGTGGTTAGCAAATTGTAACAATTCTTCGGAACAGAAAATCATCACGAGAATTCCAACTGTTGATCTACTGGCCGAATCCTTGGCTTGAAACGTCCTAAGTTTGCTAGTTATGAATCATATATGTTAAAGTTTGACAATCAGTCACTCTGTTGGTTGAGCTCTGAATGTAAGCTAAGGCTATACCACAAACCATCCTTTAGTCATAATGCAAAAATTTGCTCGAAATAACAGAGGAACATTTTGTCCAGTGAATTCTATCAAATATTCTTTCAAATTCTCAAAACTTGTTGCTTTCAAACTGAGTTCTTGAAAGGTTCAAAGTCAGTCAATACCCCATCCATAGATAGCAATTAAACACATGTTTGCCCAATAGCCAAGATAGCAATTTTGAGAAACGGTTAACAGTCTATTGCGCAAAGCCGGAAACTATTGTTAACATCATGCGTCGCCGAGCGCTTCCTGTTGTCCGGAAGAAAACGTCTCTCCCCCTTTTCAAATTAACTGCAAAAGCTTATCATATAACGTAATGTCTGTTTAAGAGTGAAAAACTCTGCTTCCTTGTGCTGCTTTTTGTTCGCACTGTGCTGTTATAGTTATACAGACCAAAGCAAACAAATGGAGCCAAAATAAATGACTATTTTAGTTGATCTTTGCAATTCGTTTGCCGGTGACGAATCACGAAATTAAAAATGTTCGGAGCGACTAATTTTCACGGAATTGACGTTAATTAAGAGAATTCGAACTAACACTGTCTAAGTTTCAGAAGCCAATTAGGTTACAAAGGAGAACGAAGTTCTTTTTACATTTCATGTCACTGGTAATTTTTGCTGCCCAGCTTTACAACTGGGTCCACCTATTAAACCTATTCTATTGTCCGGTGAGACGAAGTATATATCGAACCCTTTTTACTTGTCATGAATAATGGTTCTTTCTCCTCGCGTCAGTGGGCGCATACTTGAATGATAAAATGGCACGTAAAAATTCACTTGAAGAAGCAAAGGACTTCATGTTTATCGAAATCAACCAGGCCAAAATCAAGCTGTTTAAAACATCCATTTTGACGACTTTCGTGCATTTGTGGTGGCTCTCCTAGCCTCATCACGAAACGTAATCTTTCTACATATAGATAAGTACAAGTTAGCGATATTTTGTTCTTTTTCTCGGATATTTGTTTAGTATTTCTTAGTTTGGTTTTGTGGTCTGTATAACTTCAGCAAAGCCCAGATATCAAATCTCCCTGTATTGCAGTGCCAGACATTAGATTTATTCGATAAAACTCGTTTTCTGCTAAGTGTAGCGGACAAGTTGGCATTTTTGAGGAGGTATATCATTAACATAAACCACACAGTTACATGTAAGACATTTTCTAGATTTTTTCATGTTTGAAAAAGTTACATTACTTTGAAAAACGTCGAGGAATAGGTTAGAGAGTATCTGTTAAATTATTTATCAATTTATTTGTTTAATTGTTTATTTATTATTTCCAATTTTCAAATACCATGTGATGTTATTAAACTGCAGTAAGTCTGTGATTGGGTTCGGTCGTCTTTGTCCTTGAGATACGAAGCTGTTGGACACAAGTTATCGGTCTGTATAGGTAACATGGATGTCGTAGGGTTCTTGTAAGATTCAAAAGTCGATTTTGTGCAAGGTATGGTCCGCGCTGCAATATTTACACGTTCCTCGTTAAGATTAGCGAGACAAAGTTCGGTATTTTAGACTAGGCTGTGTCTGTTATAAAAACGTTCAGGTCATTGAAATCGCTGTTTAAGTTATCAGTTTTAGGGCCAATTTGTCAGGTGATTCCCAGAGTCTTTAGACCCTTCTTGTCATCAAGGTTCGTCATTAAAATTGCTTCAATTTACGAGACGTAGGTTTGTAAGATGAATGTTCAAGCAGTTTGTCAGCACAGCTTGCAGAAATGTATATTGCCCGACTTTTGAACCTTTGAAGCTCTAATTCATTAATTAGTTAAATTAAGTTTGAAACACGCCCATTTTCGCGTCTTTTGTGCAGGTTACATGTAAATGCTTCGAATTATGATTGGCTCATCGCGCTGTCTGCGCCACTTGTGATTGGTTAGACTAATTGCTCTGGTTTAGGTTTTACGACAGTCAATCGAAAACCGCCCGAGTCCTGCCTTTGTCTTGATTATATTATTGATTAGTTGGAGACTCGCCAAACGAGACTATCGGTCAAGATGGTGGCGTCGGGGAAATTTAAAAACTAAAACAAGCGTTTTGGATTTCATTTATTTCGGATACAAACGTTTTCATAGGAAAAAAAATTGAGCAATTTTGATTGTAAACATTATGCTCCTCGCTTTATAGTTATTTTCTTGTTTTTGTGGAGGCGTTTTAAACACTTTTAAACACTGAATTTGCTATTCACCTCCGAACAATTCGCGCAGAATTTGCGTCCGAAAATGTTGTAATCTTTGCAGGAATAAACGAGTTAAAATCATCTTTTTTTGGTGCATTATCTCACTGTTTTAGTATACATTAAAACAACTATTCACCTTAGTGTCGGTGGCTAGTGGTGGATATCCACCAGTAGCCACCTACGCTAAGGTGAGTAACGACTATTGATAGCGAAACTCTTACGATTATGTATTATGGGTGTTTTTAGTTGACTGAAATATTGTGTACCTCCTCAAAAATTTCAAGCCTGTTGCTACACGAAGTGACCATAAAAGTTTGCAACGTTTATAACTACAATCTTGGACAAAACTCTTGGGAGAAATTCTAGTTAAGGAGGCTCGAAAGGGTTTTAACACTTAGAAGACATTCTTCAGATCGAATGAAGCTTCAACACTTTATCACGTAACAGCAATGTTATGGTACCATATGAAACACCGATTATTTCCAAACAAGATGTGATCACTATTGTGATGTCATAAGTTACCTTGGCAACAGGAAAGCCCAGCAAAAACACCCTATATTTTGGATTTAGTTACTCATATCTCAAAAACAAACTCGGTGACCCCCCTTTTTTATTGCCGAAAAGTGACTCGAAGGCCACGATGAAACTTTCGGCAAACTTTTAAAAAATTCTGTCCGGCAGGTTCAGAGCCACCTTAAAAAAATCACAGAATTAAGGTGGCTCTGAATCCGCCATACAAATTTTTTTTAAACTTTGCGGAAAGTTTCATCTTTCCCTTCTCATTACTTTTCAGAAATAAATAATTGGGTCATCAAGTTCGTTTTTGAGATATAAGCAACTAAAGATAAAATAAAGGGTGTTTTTACAGGGCTTGACCGTTGCCACGGTGACATATTACCTCACAATAATGACTACATCTTGTTCAGAAAAAATCCGCGTTTCATTTGGTACCACAATATTGCTAATACATGATACAGTGTTGTAGTGCCGATCCTTCTAATAAGAGCGTTACGTGGAAACGTTGAAACTGATTCGAGCCACCATTAATTAAGCATCATTTGACATTCATTCAAAAAGTATATTGGTCCTCCCCCTCCCCCTCTCCTCCCTCCCCCATACCAATTTGATAATGTGATGCAAAAGACTGTGCAAGCCTTTGGCCGTTTTTTTAAACCAACAATGGAATGGGGGGGGGGGGGGGGGAGGGGAAGGGTAAAAATAGGAAGAATTTAATCTTCTCAGAAAATTGGAGGGTCAGATTTTCCCAGCGAGTTTTGTCCAAGATTGTAGGTCACTGAGCGATCAACTGTGGCATTTTTTGACGAAACAACTTCCTAGCCAAGGATAAAAATACTGCTGATTCTAATTAAAGCTTTGCTCAAACGGTTCAGCTGCCATTTCTAAGCAAAATAAGTTCCAATGATCTTATCTTTGTCGAATTCCCTTCCGACTCTTCAATTCGTGTCTTTCTTTCGGACTTCTAGTTATTCCAAAATGTATTCATTCTTCGTCCAGTTTTATGCCGTCTAAGAAAAACAAATAAAAAGCACAATAGGTGAGATGAAATGCAGATCAAAGGAATAGGTTTTAAATTAAACGCCAGATGCTCAACTAAATGTACAAAGAGATAACATATTCACCTTACTAACGGGCCAAGTGTTGATGCGTGCTACGTCTGCTATCAGTTTCCATCCTCTTGGTGTTCCACACGTATCGTTCCCTGAGAGGAGAAGAAAATAAAACAGGTCACTTTTTGTTTTTTTTGTAATGTAAACCATCCCGATATTTTGTTCATGCAACTAACACACATATTAAATCTTCAGCCTTGCAAGACTTTCACGTATACGTAAGAACGAGCAAAGTGAACATCAACATCCCATGTTATAAGTGAAGTTTTTAAACATCGTTAAAATAAGTTAGAAATAAACGAATATCTTTTTATGAACGCGAAGGAAAGGTAAATTTAAACAAGACGAACAAGTCGCAAAGCACGCGCGCGAGAACTCACTACACAAAAATATATTTGATTGCTTTCTTCGCCGCTTCACGAGAGATACAGCAAACCTTGTGCAGCATTGCTAAAACTTACCGTTTAAAGAACGGAAAGAGTGAATTCCTTATTCATGGTCCAACAAACGTTCCATAACAACGACAAACAAGAAAGCAAAAACTCCACACATCTTGCCACTTCGGCAGTTTGGGAGAAATGAGGGAAATTTTCGCAAATATAATGAATATGGATTAGAAAGGTAAGAGCCAATCACAGATAACTCCGCGATTGATTTCTACACACGCTTTTGAAGCCGAGTTTTCAAGCTAAAGCCAGGACCCCCACCCCCACAAAAAAACAAAACAAAACAAATTTTATATTGTGTTTTCCAAAATATTACGCTCAATTGAAAGTTCTTCGTTTCTGTCAAACGTTTCAGGAAGAAAGAGACCTCTTATCAAGAAAGCAATTCGTAGCAGCCAAAGAAAAAACAACACAGCATCTTCCAGGATTCAATCCAGGTTCAAAACCCGCTAAGGTTGAGTTGGATTGTATACTCTAACCAGTGAGCTATCCCGGCCGACGCTAGTTTGCAATAGAATATTTCTCTACACAACAAGTTTGTCTAAATGACCTCAAGGCAGTTACAAAGCGCTTTTCAGAAAACTCTTGTATTAATTTAAATCTTTATCCACGGTAAAGTACTCAGTTAATTTGCGCAGGTTTGAATAGCAACATTAAGATGTTGCAAAAGAAATTTCATACAAAAAAAAAAATAGCACCAGCCAGAATCAATTTAGATTCAAAACTCGCTAAGGTTGAATTGGGCGGGGTCCTCTAACCACTGAGCTATCCTGTCCGATGCTGCTTTGCAATAAAATATTTCTCCATGCAACAAGTTCGTCTTAATGACCTTAGAGCAGTTTCAAAGCGCTTTTCTGAAAACTCTTGTATTAAAGTATTTAGTAAATTCGCGCACAGTTTGAATGGCAACATTATGATGTTGCAAAACAAATAAACAATTTCATAGAAAGAAAAAACAAACAAAAACACAGCATCGGCCAGGAATCGATTTGGATTCGAAACCCGCTAAGGTTGAATTCGGCGGCGTGCTCTAACCAATGAGCTATCCCGGCCGCTGCTGGTTGGTATTATTATATTTCTCCATGCAACAAGTTTGTCTTAATGACATTAGAGCAGTTACAAAGCGCTTTTCTGAAAACTCTTGTATTAATAAAGTATTTGGTAAATTTGCGCACAGTTTGGATGGCAACATTATGATGTTGCAAAACAAATATAAAATTTCATAGAAAGACAAAACAACAAAAACACAGCATCGGCCAGGAATCGATTTGGATTCGGAACCTGCTAAGGTTGAATTGGGCGGGGTGCTCTAACCACTGAGCTATCCCGGCCGATGCTGGTTTACAACAAAATATTTCTCCATGCAACAAAATCGTCTAAATGGTTTTAGAGCAGTTACAGGGCACGTTTTTGAAAACTCTTGTATTAATAAAGTATTTAATTATTTTGCGCACAGTTTCGATGACAACATTATGATGTTTCAAAAGAAATAGAAAATTTCATAGAAAAACAAACAAAAACACAGCATCGGCCAGGAATCGATTTGGATTCGAAACCCGCTAAGGTTGAATTGGGCGAGGTGCTCTAACCACTGAGCTATCCCGGCCGATGCTGGTTGGTATTATTATATTTCTCCATGCAACAAGTTTGTCTTAATGACCTTAGAGCAGTTACAAAGCGCTTTTCTGAAAACTCTTGTATTAATAAAGTATTTAGTAAAATTGCGCACAGTTTGAATGGCAACATTATGATGTTTCAAAACAAATATAAAATTTCATAGAAAGACAAAACAACAAAAACACAGCATCGGCCAGGAATCGATTTGGATTCGAAACCCGCTAAGGTTGAATTGGCGGGTTGCTCTAACCACTGAGCTATCCCGGCCGATGCTGGTTTGCAATAAAATATTTCTCCATGCAACAAGTTCGTCTTAATGACCTTAAAGCAGTTACAAAGCGCGTTTCTTAAAACGCTTGTATTAATAAAGTATTTAGTAAATTTGCGCACAGTTTGAATGGCAACATTATGATGTTGCAAAACAAGTAGAAAATTTCATAGAGAAAAAAAAACATCAAAAACACAGCATCGGCCAGGAATCGATCTGGATTTGAAACCCGCTAAGGTTGAATTGGGCGGGGTGCTCTAACCACTGAGCTATCCCTGCCTATGCTGGTTTGCAATAGAATATTTCTCCATGCAACAAAATCGTCTAAATGGATTTAGAGCAGTTACAGGGCATGTTTCTGAAAACTCTTGTTTTATTAAAGTATTTACTTAATTTGTGCACAGTTTGGATGGCAACATTATGATGTTTTAAAAGAAATAGAAATTTTCATAGAAAAACAAACAAAAACACAGCATCGGCCAGGAATCGATTTGGATTCGAAACCCGCTAAGATTGAATTGGGCGGGGTGCTCTAACCACTGGGCTATCCTGGCCGACGCTGGTTTGCAATAAAATATTTCTCCATGCAACAAGTTTCTCTTAATGACCTTAGAGCACTTACAAAGCGCTTTTCTGAAAACTCTTGTATTAATAAAGTATTTAGTAAATTTGCGCACAGTTTGAATGGCAACATTATGATGTTGCAAAACAAATATAAAATTTCTCAGAAATTAAAAACAACAAAAACACAGCATCGGCCAGGAATCGATTTGGATTCGAAACCCGCTAAGGTTGAATTGGGCGGGGTGCTCTAGCCACTGAGCTATCCCGGGCGATGCTGGTTTGCAACAAAATATTTCTCCATGCAACAAAATCGTCTAAATGGTTTTAGGGCAGTTACAGGGCACGTTTCTGAAAACTCTTGTATTAATAAAGTATTTACTTAATTTGCGCACAGTTTGGATGGCAACATTATGATGTTTCAAAAGAAATAGAAAATTTCATAGAAAAACAAACAAAAACACAGCATCGGCCAGGAATCGATTTGGATTCGAAACCCGCTAAGGTTGAATTGGGCGGGGTGCTCTAACCACTGAGCTATCCCGGCCGATGCTGGTTGGTATTATTATATTTCTCCATGCAACAAGTTTGTCTTAATGACCTTAGAGCAGTTACAAAGCGCTTTTCTGAAAACACTTGTATTAATAAAGTATTTAGTGAATTTGCGCACAGTTTGAATGGCAACATTATGATGTTTCAAAGAAATAGAAAAGAAATAGAAGAAAAGAAAGAAAAGAAAAAAAGAAAGAAAAGAAATAGAAAATTTTATAGAAAAAAACGAACAAAAACACAGCATCGGCCAGGAATCGATTTGTATTCGTAACCCGCTAAGGTTGAATTGGGCGGGGTGCTCTAACCACTGAGCTATCCCGGCCGATGCTTAATTGCAATTGAAATTTTCTAATTCAAAAATTTTGTGAGATAAACGTCACGTGAGGTACTATGCGCTTTTTTTGTGACAGGGTGTTTTAGTAACATGTTTTTATTATTTGCGAACAGTTTTCCAGGTCACGGTGCATAAAAGATAGCTTATGAAGCAATGCAAAAGAAATTGACTAGAAAAGAAAAACGATGCATCGACCAGGAATCGATTCGGATTCGATACCCGCTAAGTTTTGATTGGGCGGGATGCTCTACCCTCGTACATAAGAGGAGCCAACTGATTTGTAGCGTAGTCATAAAATTTATTTGGAGATATCAAAATTCCTCTTCAGTGTCGATGAATAGGCCAGTTTCGTATTCTAACGGTTGGACTGGATCTAGCATGAAATGGAGGCTAACGCGGGCAAATTAATTTGCATTTGAAAAGATTTGCCCTCCATTTCATGCTAGATACAGTCCAGCCGTGAGAATTCGGAAATTGTCTATTCTATGTATACCTTGCACAGCGTATAATTTATCTTTGGAGATCTTTATATGTCGTTCGTGATATATTTTAATTCATAACTAATGTCATTTTTCCCTTCGAAGTCTCCCTTTGATTTATTTCAGCAGCTGTGTTATGGGCTTATTTCTACCTCAACTAGTTGTGGTCTTGATGGAGAGCTTTTCTGTCAACTGAGATATTTTTTCTAAGCCACAACGTCAGGTAGAAATAGACCCATTAACACTTGTGAAATAAATCGAAGGAAACTGAAAAATGAACGAAGTCCACTGCGTATTTTCAACACCCCCTTTTTCCAAGAAAGTTTTGAGGGATGTGACCGGAAACTTCCTAATGAAAGCAAAGCTTTTAGAAACAGGGTGAAGCTGAAAAAGTTTTCAATTCCAAGAATTGAAAGAATTCGAAGAATTGCAGTTTTTTAAGCTACATTTAATTGTATGCAAGAAGCTCTTATGTCAATGGAGAGCAAACATCATCTAGCTTAAGAAAATCTTTCTAGAAGTCCGCTTCATGAACTCGGTGGCAAGCTCAAAACGTAACTCTATAGATTTCGCTAAAATTCTTCTTAGATTTCGTTAGTGGAAAGATGTAGATGGATATCCCTTCACAGACGTAAAGGCAAAACGCAGCAACGTTGAGGTGTTAAGGACCGATGAATTAATCTGCTCAAAAAAAAGAAAAAACGAATTTTAAAGCTTTTTTTCTTTCCTACTGTATCATGATGATTATGACGTCACAGAAGCAAACGATTAATTAATTAAGTTTCTCTTTTTTCTTTTTGACGTCCGGAATATCAGCGTTTTCATTCTTTAATATCTGATTTTGGTATCCTCTACACTCTTTATAAGTAACCATCAGAGAATTCGCTACCAGGCACGTTGCGTTCTTTAAGTACGACCGACCATAACCATTGCTTGATAATTTCTTGGTGACGAACTGGTTGAGTTGGATCGAGATAACCGTATACTGGTTCCGGTAATCTCTCTACCAGGACCATAACCCTGTACTATAAGACTCGATGGACACGTCTACACTTATAACCGGATATTTTTTAACCGGCACCTTTTTCTTCGTGGATTCGCCTTTTTTTACTGTCCACACGTATCCGGCGAATCTGAAACGTTTTGAAGCCGTTCTCCAGAGTGGAAAGGTTTGAATACGCAAAGAATTTGGAATCGTGGATATTTTCAAATCCGATGATGACATTACAAACTCAGATCTAGTCTTTACCGTGTAATATTCAACATGGCCGCTGAACAAACTTGTGGGCAACTCGCACGACTGATGGCGCATGCTCTTTTGACAATAGTCACAGAGGAGTTCGGGATGCTAGAATACGTGTGGACTGGCAAATTCGATTTGAATACTTTACCGCCGTTGTGGACCTGAAAATTTGTTAACCACAGGGAAAAAGGATACGTGTGAACGGGGCCTTAATCTAAATAACCGCGGCTTACTTTTGCTGCATGTATTATTTTGTTCACACCTTCTTTTTGGTACACTCCGCCCTGGGCGACCATATTTGCGACCTCCCTTTGCAAACTCAACAAAGTTAAATGTTTGCGAACCAAACATCTGCATTGTATGAGGCAACGAACGAGAAACACACACAAAAAAAGCAATGGAACTCTTGATCAACGAGAAATCGTCTCGTGGGGTAGACCACAAACCACCCTTTGAGAAGTGTGTGAACTTTAACGCCCTGCCGAATTTTTGGATCAAGAGCTATGAGATGAGAACTTCGAATTATAGTCTTCATCTGAGACAAATAAAAAGTCTCTTAGTGTCACACTTTCCCAACTAAGTCATAGGAGACGTTTCTAGGAAAAAATCGTGCAGAAATTTGACGCTTTCCTACTACTTTCGATACTACTTTCAGTTAAACAATCTGGCCTTCTCTAAAATTGCGTTACACTACCCAACTCGGCATTACTGAGCCTTATCTCTATAGAAAGATATCATTTTTCACTTTTTAATCCTCGTTTGAATTTTATCGATCTTAGATTTACCATCATGGATGACCGTACATCTCGTGCAAGAAGTAATTCCAGTGCTTCAAGTTTGTTCTTTCCTACGCCAAAGATTCCACCTCAAAAAGGGAATTTCCTCATGACATATTTCTCTTGTCCAGTTGGTTCCGTCGAACAAGCGTCGTCCACTCATTCTGCTGTTAGACCAAGGGGAACAGCAACTATTACCGAGAACACTTACAAGATGGAGCCAGACATATGCTTTAGCGTAGCTGAGGTTAGAGCGATTATTTTACAACATCTTCAGTCGCTTGAATCGCAAAAGTACGACGCCAAGTTGTGTAGGGAGCTGGCGAAGGCAATGTCCAATTCCATCATGAGTGATTTGAAAATGTTGGAATGCACACGATTCAAGTTTGTCTGCACCGTGACAATTGGACAAAACAAAGGACAGGGGATTCGCATAGCGAGTCGATCAGTGTGGAACACTGATTCGGATCGATTTGTCTCTGAAAGCTTCAGGAACGAATCGCTTTTTGCCGTCGGAGTTGTGTTCGGGGTTTACAAGGAATGAGACAGAGAGGAGACACGTTCAGACAAATGTTGCGATGAAAGTCTTCGATTTGTTGTGACTCGAACACTCAACGATTCCGCGGTCTCTGTCAACTTCTGTTAAATAATCCTCTTCACGATTACGTATTATATTTGCTCAAGCAAACTGCGAGGTCATCGACAAATTGTGCACTGGCGAAGAGTTGTCCACTATGTAGTATTTATAAAATATGTTTTATTCGCGTACCCAAACTTCCGGCCGAATGTTAGGATATCGTCCGAGCAATTTGTATCTCTGGTTAATACTGAATCATACTGTGACTCCAGTTAAATACTTCTTTTCGAGGAGTAAATGTTTATCTGAGAACTTATGATAAAACAAGAAATCGTGCACTATAAAATACGATGCAAACAATGTAACTAGGCAACGCCGTTGGTGATGTATCAAGTTTAAAGAATGTTAAATATTTCATCACCGATGCAAAGCCGTTTGACATTGGTCAACAAGCCATCAAAATATATACCCAAAATGGAAAATGCACTTATCTGGACAATTTAAGCAATTGCTTCTTACAGACAACTGAAAAATCCAGGTGGCGTGGAACAGTTCTTTCAATTTCGACTATATAACCATACCCAAAATTATTGGAAAAATTATTGCAAAATGCATTCAATTGTTTTAAGCCTGCAAGCTCTATTGGAATTCTCACGTATCATAATAATAATAATAATAATAATAATAATGATAATAAAGCATATATTCAGAAATAAATCCTATTATCTATCATGCCTGTCAATTATTAAATAGCTGCAAAAATATTGAAAACAAAATAATAAAGAAAGACTGGTTGTGCGGCTGACTATATTTTCAGTTTGATTTTCCAATATTTCGTCTACACGGCCTGACTTCTTCAGGAAGTTAAGTGATTTGAAATTCAAATATAAGCGATAAGAAAACTGGGTATATATGAATTGTAAAAAATTGTAACGGCAAATAACTTAACTCCCTGAAGAAGTCAGGCCGTGCCTGACGAAAGTTTCGGGAAATCAAAAAATATACATCCTCACAGCCGTACAACCAGCGTTGCATTATTATTTTGTTTTTAATCTGTACATTATTTGCTGGCTAGATCTCTCAAGATCCGGCGCTTCCACCTTGTTCAGCTGGTCGTTGCATAAAAAAATGTCTAAAAATATTGAGTTGAGGTCCACAGAAGCTTGAGACTGGGCACGATACTGTTAACCTCATGCCCAGCCTCCAGGGGCTTAAAGGGCCAGGTGACTCAATTAGGTTATCTACCAATTAATCTACCTCAACAAAGTCTTGGCTTCGTAGGCCAGCTCCTAGGATCAGCGTCAATGGGGCGAACCACTTGGCACTAAACGACTGGAAACGGATCTCCCCGCCGGTAAATGAGTGAAAAGGTGTTACTTTAAAGGAGTCATTCGCGACCATAAACAGTAAGACGACCACTACATACTGAGTGCGTGCACTCTGCACTCCAAACCTCATCAGACATATCCCGAAATGCAAAGCAAATGGACGAACGCCTGTTTGAATAAGCGTCACGAAGTGTCCTCCTGCACTTCTCTCCAATCTCAACACCCCTCTTATCGTGAAATAGACAATTAACGTCGCAAAGTGCCCCCCCCAGACTCTTCTCTTAAAGGAAACCTCCACTTCAACAAAAAATAACTTCAAATCACAGGAAATAACCGTTACAGTCAAGTCAGTCTAAAGTATTTCGAAAGAAAGTGTTTGAATCCGAAATAAAACTTACTTACACTTATAATTATAACTAAAACTTATTTATTTAAGTTTTAGAATCGCCTATTTTTATTTTCAAATTTCGCGAGCGCCGCCATCTTGAATAATTGTGACGTGTTACGGTTGCCCTATTGTTATTAGACAGAAGCTCTTTGTGTCAGAACAATTGGATTACGGTAACACGTCACAATTATTCAAGATGGCTGCGCCCGCGAAATCTGAAAGTAAAAATAAGCGATTTTAAAATTCACTTTTCTTGATATAAACACTGTTTCAAAAACAACTTTCGAACACATTTGTTTGTAAACATAATTTCCTTTGGGTTAAACTTATTCTGCAGTAAGAGTGGAGGTTTCCTTTAACGAAAACCTAAAAATAACGCTAATATGCTTGATTCCATCTTACCCACAGATAAAGTTCTATAATCTCGATTTTTCAAGAAATTAATTATACTCACGGTCAAGTAGTCTAATGTTTATTTCTGACAAAGTGGAATCGTTCGTTTCGTTTTTTATCCACGCGGAACGAGCATCTGCTCCAATGAGCAAATTTGTTTCGTTTTACTGGATTTGATTCTCTCACTTATGTTCAGCCTCAGCAGTGCAAGTGATTAGATGTCGTAAATACTCTTTTTCTTTGGCCATCTTAGCTTAATCAAAAATAACACGCAAGCAGCGATGGCACACATTATAAACATGCGTAATGTCTGAAATTATTTAGTTGACGTCTCGTGTGCTTCGCCATACATCCTCAAAAGTGACGGTTAACTACAAATTTGCAAATTATGCAACATAAGCAACTAATTAATGGCTTCAGGACAAAAATGGTCGTTCTGACATACAATGAGCCATTTCCGAGTTGCTGTTTGTCTCGGTTTCGAATTGAGACTTGGTGATCAACTATTGTAAGGGA
>NC_090893.1:1432649-1440149 GCF_036669925.1 Montipora capricornis | reverse complement strand
CTACCTCGTTGTGGAGCCAGACACAACACGTAAGTGTTGTCACGGCATTTTCCTACACCGGCCGAGCTATTTTAAGATCAATTTCCATGCCAACTGAGACTTACCCAGGAGCCTTGTAAGCCAATCATATGCCTTACATACTTACAACTAACTCTTGAGGCCGACGTTAAATTTCGGCTTGGCTTTTTTGCGTTTGGGCACAAATCAGACCGCATGTGCGAAGTTATCCAAAGCGCATGCGTGGCATAGTTGTGCAATGACTGTTTCATCTTTTACTGCGCACGCGCGATGTTTAAGCTAACCTACATACGTGGCATTGAACGAAGATGGCGTCCTTGAAAGTAAGCATAAATTTGGCGTCTATTACGCTCAAACCCCGTGCAAATGCGGACACTGTTAGCGATAGACACACACTAAAAAATGTCGATCGTTTTCAAAACGGGTCGGTCCGCGAGCTTTACAAGAGATCACTTTACGAGCAAACATTTAATATATAGTGACTATGACGAGAATCATTGCCATCACTCTAACCGAAATAACAAGTAATAATCTAGCTGGCATCTGTACTGCATTTCTGTTTCTTTGTTTTTCATTTGACGATCCAAGAAATCAGGAAAGCCCTAGTTCACGTAGATATCCGTATATCATGATTTTATAATAATTGTTATAAATATCATTACCTCTTTATTTTCTTGGGTTGTTTTTTGAAGAATATCGGTGACCACTGTACTCTTATTACCAATAAAATCTCGAAAATGCTGGGCAAGTTTAGCTGCGTTGCCAGTAATAACAACACCGGTGGTGAATTCATAGGGAATTATTTTGCTGACAATCATCCACGATGCGTTAAAGAGATCACTCCTGTAATGTGCCGTGTAGAGATCCACCAAAATGCCATCGACCTCGTTATTTCCGAGAGCATCGACAAGCTGTTCCAGCGAGGAGTACGTCTTGCCTAATGAAATTAATAAGAATTAGTATCACCCAACTAGTGGACTAATGCAAATCCTGCAATTTGATTGGCTACGCTACTAGAGGACTATTAGTAATAGTCCTCGAGTAGCGAAAAGCGTGACGCTTTCTTTCGTTTTATTCCAATATAAATATTCCTTCAACTTGCATTTGCTAACTTTATTACTGCATTTTCTGTCCGACTAGTTGGGTGATGCTAAAACAATTAGACTCTTCGCCCTCAAGGGCCACGGGTCAATAGCCCATTCGGCTTTGCCTCATGGTCTATTGACCCGTAGCCCTTGCGGGCTGCGGGTCTAATTGTTAAATAGACCGAATGCATAAATGGCGGCCAAAAAAATATTCTTTGGTTTATGAGCTAATTATCCTCACTAGCCTCGTTTGTATGGACAAAATACAAAAGAAATGTTGCTTGAGAGCGAGGCTAGTGAGCACATAAACAAAAGAATACATTTTTGGCCGCCATTTATGCATTCGGTCAATACCGTGACTACTACACAGAGATACCTCGTTCCCAGGCCCTTTCAACGCCGAGTGCAGGACGGGCGGAAAAAGTCCTGCTCTCGGCGGCCAAAAGCCCTGGGAACGAAGTTGCTACACAAAGGAGTGAGTCCGAGCTGCTGGAAGATTTCCGTACTGAGTATGCGCACTACCTCCAGAACCTAACCCAATGAGCATACTCGCACGCCATTCAAAATGTCGAATCGTTCCTCAATAGTTTATTTCTCACTTGACAAAGACTATTCTGTTCTGGATTTTCTCATCGCTTCGACGAATGAGTGTCCAACAAGTCAAAGATTGCGACAAAGATTTTATTGTTGGGAAAACGTGCCTTGCGCTGACGTGCTTTCGTTAGGTTTCACCAAACCACTTCGTTTGTAAGACTATTGCTTTTAGACTTGTCCATATATGTGCGAGGAACACCGTATTCCTTTCAAGTATTTGATATTTTTAAAAACTGAACTACGGATATCAGATTTCCAGCATTTTCATTGGCTCGCCGGACACAGGCTACCAGTTAATATATCTGCTGTACTTAATATGGTCAACGAACGCGTCAGCAATAAAGCCAGCTGAAATCGGAAAAAAATGGCCGACAAAAGCCGTTTTGGACCGGAATTGACCGAGGCAGGAATCGATGCTTCAGTACATGAAAGAATCGTTGATCCTGGAGTTTTTGATTTAACAATTATTCTTCTCGGGCTTGCTGGATATAAAATGATTATAACCAACTCGGCTAGTGTGTATCACCTCAAATACTAATTTCCGCTCAACAATTCTATGCACTTTTCTAACACTAATTCTTTAGTTCCCTGAACTCTCTCCTTCAAAGTCATTGTCTTAGAGGCTCCTAAAAGTGGAAAAACTAGTAACGTGATCTACGATAACGCAAGAAAGAAGAATGGGTTTATTAACGAGTTGACGTCCGAGACTGCTTTCTTTTGAAATATACACGAAAAAATTACTCAATTCTGACTGGCATAAAAGCAGTGCAGTTCTGCTGTAATACAGTGCACAAACGTGTAAAGCCATCAGTGCAAAGTTGTAACACAGTGCAATTACAAATGCTTTTTGATTGGTTTAGAAACAATAGAAATTTGAATTAGCCTATTAAATCTTTTGTTTTGAAATCAAATGCGAGCCCTGGCGCAATTTTTCAACTTTTTCAATTTTTTGGGTTGGCGCAATATTAGGCTGATTTAGCAACAGAACGGAAACGTCAGTGGCGACGGCGCGCGCAGAAAAAACACCAATGAGAATTCAGAATAGAATAGACTCCACTCTTTTCTTCTTTATTCTAAATTCTCATTGGTAGTTTTTCTGCGCGCGACGTCGCCACTGACGTTCCCGTTCTGTTGCTAAATCAGCCTATTATCCTGATTGCGTGATGCACGTGGGTTTCTACTTAACCACCTCGAATTTTATCGTTTATATTACTAATGAGTAATTACGTGATTTTTCTCGTGCAATTTGGAACAAATAAGCACTTGTAAATTTCTTCAAAGACTACAAATTGCACTCGCTCTACGGACTCGTGCAATTTTGGTCGTCTTTGATTGAAAAAAATTACTCGTGCTTATTTATTTCAAAATTGCACTCGAAATCATGTGATTACCTATACTCAAGGCCTGACCAAACGCTCGCAACATTTCAACGCAACATCTCTTAACATTGTTGGGCACAACACGTTGAATACGTTTGACCACCCTGTTGCGATATGTTGCGATATGTTGCAACATGTTGGACGATGTTGGATCAAATTCGAAAACTATCATGAGTTTTCGTGCAACATTTTGGTGCTGCGTGATGTTGTACTCGTTTGGCCACTTTCACGCAACATTGTTGCACCAGGACATGCACACTAGGTCCACTTGTTGCGCGCCAGAAAATTGGGGCACATAAACATCGGCGTGTTGAAAATGTTGAAAATATTGCGTGCGTTTGGCCAGCCCTTTCAACACATGTCGCAACATCATTCAACAATTATATTGCAAGATGTTGCGTTGAAATGTTGCGAGCGTTTTGCTAGGCCTTAAAGTTTGGAAAAAAAAAAACGATGCAACGGAACCCAGAATCGAATCCATTCCCCTTTATTGCTCGATCATGGATCTAAACTATGACCACTTTGACCGTCTTTCAAAACAAATAAAATTGTAAGATTTCAACAAAAAGTTCTTAAAATAAAGCAATATATTTGATAGGCACTTTAGGTTTCCAAACCAAGACTCGCTTAAAATTATTCACCTATAACAAACAAATCTGTCAGTCTTCTCATTTTTTGAAGCCGAGAAAAGAAAGTTTCAAGTTTGACTTACTTCCTCCAGCTGTCGATATATGTCGGAGAAGAATGTCATATTCAGGAAACTGAGGGAGCGATCCAACCTGTGTAAAACAACATTCAAGAAAGAGTATCAAAAATAAAGCGCAGAGTTAAGCTACTTTCACTATACGCAAGAGATAAGAGAGCTAACCGCCCATATTATGCCGTATTCCGATAAAAATTACTTTAAATCTATGATCATAGGTAATCGCTAGTTGTTGTTCTACAGTAGCATTTGGAGTAATGATTGCAAGTTCGAATGAGGCCTAACACTACTGTGAAGTTTTTGTACCCAATTATTCCATCAGGGATCAACCCTAGTATTGGAATTGGGCCCACACAAGGACAGAGAAAAACTCTGACCCTCTGATCAAAACTCTGATCCCACCCTGGTCAGAGTTTTTCTCTGTCCTTGTGTGGGCCCAATTCCAATACTAGGGTTGATCCCTGATGGAATAATTGGGTACAAAAACTTCACAGTAGTGTTAGGCCTCATTCGAACTTGCAATCATTACTCTATGATCATAATTTCCATGTCATATTGTGTGGTTATTTCAAAGACGACACCTTATTAGCCAATAGACCATATTCGTATTCTCAGTATTGGACTGGAACTAGCTTGCAATGATGGCTAATACGGGGGAATATATTAAAAAGTATTTGCATTTGAAAAGATTTCCCCGCAATAGCCTCCATCAAGAGTAAATGAGGGGACAGAGAGGGAGGCTCCCGGTCCAGCCCTTGGGATATGTCATGTCCACGAAAGTTATTTTTAGACGAGCGGAGGTCTTTGTTCTAACGGAAGTCTGTCTTCCGAGACGTCCGCATGCAGGCCAACCTCGGTCTGATGTTTGAAAGGAAATAAATATTCATCAGCCTTCCACGTGCGGCACCATTTTCTCTTTTCACTAAGAACCTGTGAGCGAGGCAAGACTGCATGCGGACGTCTCGGAAGACAGACTTCCGCTAGAACAAAGACTTCCGCTCGTCTAAAAATAACTTTCGTGGACATGACATATCCCAGCCAATGCCCTGAGCCTCCCTCTCTGTCCCCTCATTTTCTTTTGCCTCCATTACAAGCTATTTCCAGCCCAATACTGACAATACGAATATGGTCTACTTGTGTGAAAGTCCAGTTCACAGATTGTTAAGTCCAGTTCCATCAAAGTGGATGGCACATAAACTAGGATGCTGAGAGCTGTTCTTAACATCTCCTGGAGGAACCACCCCACTAAAGCACAGCTTTATGGATCATACCCAGAGATTTCAATTATTTTACGCGAACGCAGAACGCGTTTTGCCGGACTTGTCGGCGAGCTAAACAAGAACTTGCTATTGACCTGCTTCTCTGGTCCTCCCGTCATGGCCAAAGTCAGGTGGGTCCCTCAAAAACAACATTTATTACATGACTAGCTCCATGGGCGGGTAAGATGAACCAAATCCCGTGCTGTGATTGGCTACCCGAATGGGCAAGATAGCTCGGGATTTTTCGCTTGATCTCGCAAGATCAAAGATCAATTTATTGACTATGCTTGTTCGGACAAGATTGTTGGATATTGGCCACGTTCTTTTTTGTCTCGTTCCATAAACAAACAAAGAAAGAACTTGGCCAATATCCAGCCATCTTGACCTCATGCTTGGTCAATAACTCAACTATGTAGGGCTACCGTGGACGCCTCCTTGAAGACCTACCGACCTTGATGCAGGACTGTGACGGATGGCGTGATAGTGTAATGAATGGCCGAGTTACCTCGACCTGATGATGATTGTAAAAGTGCACCGCGCGGTTATGGTAATAACATATAAATAACAACTTTCTCAGGACGGGCGCGATCTAAAATAGATTTCATATCATTATCACACGGATTCGCTCTCTCGCCTCATATTCTCTTACTGTACATTACAACCACATACGTCCCAAGCAAAATGAAATTGTGGAAAGCAAGATTTTGCCAGAGCGGAGGGTCGGAAAACAGAGATGAGGCTAGATGAACAGGAAGCGACGCTGACATTACATGGAGATATGGACGCGGAAACACGAATTAATTTGCTGCAGCTGCAACAACTGCGAACGTTTCTTATCCAAGCTTTCCACCTCAGATAGGATAAGATAACCATTTAGTTAAACGATAGAATCCTTTTTCAAGGGATTTATGGTCATTCTATCTTGTTTACGTTGTGCAATGCGGATGAACTGGTTGGTACAAACGCTTTTAAAGTAAAGATAAAAAATGATTGACTCAAGGTTGTATGTACACTTCCTCTCGTCATTTTAAGTTGTTCTTTTGTAGAGTAAGGCAACAAAATGCATTGAAATGCATTGAAATGCATTGAAATGCTTTCCGTGTAGCTAAATAGCTTTAAATACCCGTAAAACGGAGCACTGATGGAGAGGGGGGAGTAAAATGAGCGCACCGTCGACCTCAGGTTTGTCAGTTGAATTACTGTTACGAGTTATCGACGTTAAATACGGTTAAATACGGTTACTTTAGTCTCAATTTCTACTCTGAAACCGTTCGTTTCAATTTATTTTTAGGATACTTCGCCCACATTGCACGACGCGAACAACCGCGAGTTACGATAGCGCAAAGTTATACTTTGAAGTGAGGTTTTCGGGTTTCGTCGACGTCGGCGTCGTACTTCTTCAAGTCCCTTATTTCATTTTTGCTTTGCGGCGTTGTCGGTTACCCCAGCCTTCGCCGGAATTCGTCGTTGCTTTAAAACTGGTCTCCCAATTGTTTCAAGGCGCTGTTGCTTAAAAAGTGGCGCGAGATTTTCAAACCGACGGAATCGTTGGGCGAGGCAATAGCGATTGCTTAATTACTTTTAAATGGATCCAAAAGCCGAAGATGTGCTTGCTTAATTGAAAGTAATCACCTTTTTACCGCGAGTGACATCCAAACGTTGATCGAGAATCCTCACAGACATTGAGGAAGTGAGAGAACTAATTAGTAGAGATGACAATACGATCCCAGTCAGAAACCACACAATGGCAATAAATCGACCCATGATAGTCTTGGGATACTTGTCACCATACCTGATGAGAAAATACATGAACATTCGATTAGAATTGTCATTATATTAGTCGTTAGAAAAGCGACACACAATCAAAAGCGAACGTTTTTGGCTATCATTTACGATAAGATGGTATCAGTTGTGGAAGATTTTTCTACTTCAAAATCGTTTTCTTTGAACTACGTGAACTAACTTAAACTGAAGACGCAGACTACTACTACTACTACCACCACCACCACCACCACCACCACCACCACTACTACTACTACTACTACTACTACTACTACTACTACTACTACTACTACTACTACTACTACTACTACTATTGCTACTACTACTACTACTACTACTACTACTACTACTACTACTACTACTACTACTATTGCTACTACTACTACTACTACTACTACTACTACTACTACTACTACTACTACTACTACTATTGCTACTACTACTACTACTACTACTACTACTACTACTACTACTACTACTACTACTAATACTACTACTACTACTACTACTACTACTACTACTATTGCTACTACTACTACTACTACTACTACTACTACTACTACTACTACTACTACTACTACTACTACTATTGCTACTACTACTACTACTACTACTACTACTACTACTACCATTACCACTACTACTACTACTGCTGCTGCTGCTGCTGCTGTTGCTGCTAA
>NC_090893.1:1420149-1427649 GCF_036669925.1 Montipora capricornis | reverse complement strand
CCGGAGTAAGGATGGCTCTGTGCATGGTAACGCTCGCGCCTATCATCTCTGAGGCCCCGCGATCGCATCCTAAGTTGCGTCTGTGGGCTTAGTTTCAGGCGAACTCAATCCTACTCTGAGGGTTTTTTCCCGGGTACTCCGGTTTTCCTCCCTCTGTAAAAGTGACTCCCCGCTTACTCCATCTGGCTGTGGTGCTGTGCTGCGAAGTCACGCATGGGTAGTGTTCAGGGGCTGTGCGCCTGGCTAGGCGCACAGCTCCTTCGGTCCGACCTCGTTGAGCTGCACCCTTAGCAATTCAGTCTCTGACTGGGAAAAAATGGCGATTAACCAGCCAGATATTATTATTACTATTTATGGCCGCACCCCATTCTTAAAGTGAGCACTTAAAGGGGCAGTGTCACGGAATCTTAGTAAAAATCTGGAAGTTTTGCATCACTGAATCCAAGCCTTCAATTTCAAATTTAAGCTCATTTCGAATTTCCTTAATCTCGTTACGAATTTTTGGCAGCAAGTTATTGTCGAATACATCCATCAGTGTTTAGACAGTTAAAACGCCATCTTGCTTCGCCTCCGCAGATCTTCCCGGTGTCACGTCATCATTCGTTAGCGACTGTGCCGCGGACGTTCTTTCTGGAGTCTTACTTTTATCTTGTCGATTCTTGATGGCCGACATCACAAAGTGGAGTTATTTTGTTACAGAGTTGTTGAAGTAGTTGAAGTTACATGTGCATGGCTAGGGCGCTCTTCTTTCTTTTGACTTAACTTCCATCCAACTGCTGGATGTATCCAGCAGTAAGAAAAATAGACGCATCACAATGACAGGAATGTCGAAACCCTCAGGTCCTAAAATTGTATTTTTTTTAAGCGACATTCGTAATTCTACAAACCAGAGTTGCATCAAGCTATGTCTGATTGTCCACCTCGTTAACTTTCATTTTTGTTCTTAATTACTTTTGCATGACTTGACGGCCGCCATATTGGTTTCCTAAACTAGTCTCTCGGAAATTGGAGACTCTATTGTCACATGCGCATGCCTGTCTTGGTGAAAAGAAAGTGAGAATGTGTAGCCAGCCCTTGAACATAATATAAACACTAAAGCCGGGGCTTTACTCGAGAGCTCAAAAACAGCAGAGGTATTTGCGTCCGTTTCAAGGACGATGAAACATAACAAAACTGATCAACAACTTTTTAAATTTCCTAGCTGGCCGGAGGCAAACCGATTGGCTATTTACAAGTGCAGCCGAGAAGTTAAATCAGGGACTACCCGGACCAAATTCGACGAGTGATCAGAGCGGATATTGAACTTGGGTCTCCGGATCTAAAGGAAAGCGCTCTAACCACTAGAGCACGATAACTCTTGCATGAAACTCCATCTAATAAAACTGGAAGTTAGCCTCTGTAAGAGTCATATTTGACTTAATGGCTTCCAGTGGTAGACACAGTATACATATCAAGAGCGTCACATGCCAGAGATGAGAACTTTCAGCTGCCGAGACGAGGTTCTCGACGAGCTACAATATGTGGTTTACTTCAGTCTCTGAAAATTCTGCTATCCGAATAAGCCAGGGTGCAAACAGCGCCGCTAATTTAAACGAAGTGCAGCTCAGAGACCACAGTTTTCAACAAACATCGAGTTGCGTGAAGTGGATAAATGTTGTTGTCGTTTTTATTTTAAATTAGGAAGAGCCAAAAAAGGGGACTTTTACTCCTTCTTAACGATAACATAACACCGGGGTAAGTAGTTTTTGCAATCATGTTTGTTTTAGAACTTTTGAAAACAATGTTTCTATCAGAAAAAAAAAGCGTTTTACAGTCGCTCATTTTCACATCAGTTAAATCTCGAGCAATTATGACGTGAGATGTTGTTATGGGCAACCAAATGAAGTAACAATTATTCAAAATGGAGGCGCCCAGGAAAATTGAAAACAAAAGTAAGCGATTTTTTCGGATACAAAGGTGTTCATTAAAAAGTTTCAAATTTGATTGTAAACATTTTCCCTGTATGAGGTTCCCTTTAAAAGAATACGACTTTCTTTCAAGGCCAAGGATCAAGGCGAAATTAAACAAAAGAAAAATTAAATAAGATAAACGCGATATGTAGAGTTTCGCAAAGACGAGGGGGAAAATAACCTTTGAGAAGTATCGTCGGAGACGCATTGCCCTCCCTTTCCCTAGCCTTCCTCTTTTTGTAGCTCAACTTATCATCCCCTTTGCCGGCAAGCGCTTTATTTGCAGGCTAATGAGAGTAGGTGACAAGTCGCAGTGACATGTCTCTGCGACCAGTTGCTCCATGTGTACTACTTGCAAAACAAGTCGCTGCGACACGACGCCTGTTCGGAGCACACGCAGTGATCTCGTATGAGGGGGTATGTGAACCAGCTTTCTAATTCAATATGGCTGACCATATGACGCTCTCTCATTGGTTCATTTATATTTTGTGGCAGCGACTTGTTGCCGGAAGTGTACACACGATGCGACAACGATGCTTTCGCTAATTTTGTCGCTGCGATAAGTCGCACGAATTCAAACTGGTTTGAATTCGTGCGACTGATCGCGGCGACAAAATTCAGCCGCAGCGACAATGATTTTCATGAAATTAACCGTGTCACACAAGACGAATTGTTGCGGCGACTTGTCCCCGCGACGTGTTGCAGCGACTTATCGCGTGGTGTGTCCCGGCCTTAACCGTATTATGACAACCCACAATCATTGGTCTATCCCAAAATGTTCTATGTTGTAATTTCTTTTATCAAGTCGGTTCTTTTCTCAAAACTAGGTTTCTCACCGTTTAAAAAGGTGAACTATACAATTTTCTAAAAAACGTAACCTTACTCTGCTTATGGAGCGTTATTTGCTTTCAAGTTAGCGTATCTCTGTATCGATTTAGTCGATATATCACATGGCAAGTATATTTCTATCATCTATGAAACGAAAAGGTGTGCCCTACAAAAACCGCTTTACGGTAAAGTTTTAAAATTTTAACTCAGTTTGTCATTCGTTTCATTGTTTCGTTTTTTTTTTACTCTACTCTCATTATGTATTCGTTCAATCTTTGTTCAGTGGTTTTTATTGAAGCTTAGGTTCCTTTTAAGCAACACAATGACTTATGTTCATATCTCTAGTCAGACTTTCTTCTCTTCCTCCGCCTTCAAACATTCTTTTGATCTCTGCATCGGTGATGCTCATCCTGTCTATTGCTCGTCTGTTCTCTTCAGCAGAACCCGAGAAGAAGCAAAAATTCTCCCTCGAATTCTCCCTCTCCTGACGTCGAATAAAAACCTCTTCGGACGTGCGAGTTCGCGCTTTTATTAAATTCACTATCTTTGCAATCGCACCGCTAATTGATAGGTTATCAAGGGCCTTTTTTTCTCCAATTATGCCTGGAACCTGGTCATCCTTTACCAATCGGCGCACAATCTCAAACAGTAAAAGCATCATAGGCATCTCGGATAATAGTCCTATCTATCTTCACACCTGAAAAGCTTCAAGTTATTTTTGAAGGCACATTTGATGTCCTTGGCGAAAAGCTTTTTCGGGATCGGGTTAGCCTTCAGTTTAAAGGAGATTGTTTGGTCCTCTGCAGTTCCCTTCTGATAATGAAAAAGAATTCTTTTCCTTCCGGGTAAGCATTTCGATTATTGACGATCGTTTTGAAAATTCTGGTAACATATTCAACAGGCTGGCCAGTAATATAATATAAAAATATAAAATAAAATTTATTTATACCGCGCAAATTCAACTATACAGTTTTCAAATGCGCCTTACAATAAAAGAACAATATATAACACTATATAGTCAAAAAATTACACGAATGAATAATTATCTAGTCTATAAATTACAATACTATATCAGAAAAAGCTTTTTTAAAAAGATGAGTCTTCAAATTACGTTTAAAAACTCTAAAATCGGAAGTGCATCTAAGATCTAACGGAAGATTATTCCACAGTTTTGGTGCGGCGCCCACAAAGGCTCGATCGCCAAGAGTAGGGAGAGTCCTGAAATCTGGATTTGAAAGCAGATATTTGTTATTTGATCTGAGGCTGTAGGAAGAGTTAGGCTTACAATTTACGAGAGATGATAAATAATTAGGAGCTGTACCATGGATTGCTTTGTGAGTGATTATAATAATCTTATAATCTATTCTAAACGTTACAGGTAGCCAGTGTAATTTGTATAGTATAGGTGTGATATGGCAATACCGTGGTGCTAGATATAGGACTCTTGCAGCTGCGTTTTGAACACGCTGCAGTTTACTGAGAGTGCAGTAGGGTAGTCCGTATAAAAGTGAATTACAATAGTCCAATCTGCTTGTGATGAAAGCGTGGATTAATTTATGGGCAGATTCTATACTTAGATATTTTCTGACGCGTCTAATGTTGTGAAGATGAAAAAAAGCACTCCTACACGCTTTGGTTATGTTGAAGTTCAGGTTGAAATTGCAGTCAAACCAGGCCCCTAAGTTTCTAAGGGGTTCCGTGCTCGGAGAGATGATGGATTCGCCGATAGTTAGAGTAGCGCGTTTAGTTTTCTGTAGCTGCGCTTTCGTCCCAATGAGCATCAACTCTGTCTTGGAATCGTTGATCATGAGTTTATCATTGATCATCCAGTTACGGATGTCACAGAGGCACGCTTCCATTGCTGCAATGGCGGCGTCTTGATTGGAATCATCATTTGGATTGAAAGCCAGATAGATACCAGTATCATCAGCATAACTGTGCGCTGTTGGGAGGTGCTGGCTAATCACATCAAATAGCTCACTGGTGTAAAGGGAGAACAGCATTGGGCCGAGACAGGAGCCCTGTGGCACACCAAACTTTAAATCAAAACTGTTCGACTTTGCATTGCCGATTACAATACGCTGAGATCTATTCGACAGATAGGATTTGAACCACGTTACTGCTTGATCTTTAATTCCAAATTTGTATTCCAGGCGCCGCAGTAATATGTCATGGTCTACTGTGTCGAAAGCAGCGCTTAAATCTAGGAACACTAATAATGTGACTTGTTGTTTGTTCATGTTGACGAGTATGTCGTTGCGCATGCGCAGTAAGGCAGTTTCCGTACTGTGATTTTTTCTGTAGGCTGATTGAAATTCCGGAAACATCTGATTGGACGACACGTGATCGGAGATTTGTAGTGCAGCTGCCTTTTCAGTGATTTTTGAAAGGAAAGTAAGGTTGCTGACGGGCCGGTAATTTTTCTTTATCAGATCCATGTTGGCGTTCTTTAACTTTGGTCTCACTAAGACCTCTTTCCAAATGTCCGGAAAGTGACCACTACTGAGCGAAAGATTAACCATGTTGGAAATGGTCGGTAGGAGTTCGTTAATACAGTCTTTAACAATCTTGGTAGGTATGGGGTCATTGTCGCAGGTCTTGTTTGGGGCATTCAGCACCAGCTTTTTGATACCTTCTGACGACATTGGCTGGAAGTTATTGAAGGGTGTGCCAGCTAACGAAGACTCTTGAATGCTACTTCTGATCGAATGGTGAGGGTGATTCAATGAGGAGTCAATTCTATCCAGCTTTGAGCGAATGACATCGATCTTTTGTATAAAGAATCTCCCAAAATCATTACTAAGCAAAGTAGGGTCAGAGTGCTTGGGGTATTTTTGGTTTGATTCGTTCAATTCTCAGTTGAGATTTTCTCCAAGTTATTAACGAATCTCTTACCACCGACTTCCTGCGAAGTACAATTTGTAGTCATGATGAATTTTCCTCGTCAATTAGTTATAAAGCACCTTCGGTTTCTTTCTTCCTTTGCCCGAACCATTTATGGTAAAAGTAAAATGGAAGAGATCACTCAGCAGATAAAACGGAGACGCTGGAAACTGATTGGGAATGTGATGAGGAAAAGGGTAAATGAGAACACGAGGATAGCCTTAACATGTCCCCCAGAAGGAAGACGTAGGAGAGGTAGGCCGAAGGAGACATGGCGAAGAACGGCAGAGAAAGAACGAGGTGAACTTGGGTTCAAAAGGTTTGGCAGAGGCCGGTAGTTGTGCGAAAGACGGAGAAGCTTGGAGACAGAGAACGCAGGGCCCTATTTCCCTCAGAGGGAAAAGGACAAGATGATGATGAAAATGCAAATGCGCGTGCTATATTTATAAGGGAGTGAACCTAAACATAATTAAAAACCACAACTAGCAGAATGAAACCAGCTGCCAATATCCAAAGCGCTTTAGATTTGAGGTTGGATCACTAAAGACATATATTCATCCAACCAGTGAAGACAGCAGGATTTGAATTCGGTGCAATCGCATCTGAATCTGATGCCGTAACCACAGGACAACCACCGCCTCCAAAAAACTCAATTCGCACTTTTGCCTGTTTTTTTGTCGCTCAGTATGGGTTTATCTGAATTAATAAAAGTTCACTCGTGCACTCATCTAAGCTACTAACGACAAATACCTTCCTAAGTACTGGCCCCAGTTGTTCAATAGGTGGATAGCGCTATCCACCAGATAAATCACTATCCATTGGATAGCGCAATTGGTTGCGGTAATACTTATCCACTTTATAGTGATTTATCCGGTGAATAGCGCTATCCATCGTTTGAACAACTGGGGCCTAGTGTTTACAATTAAGGTACAATGAAGGAATAGAACACCCTTTCCGTGTTTGCATAGCCTGATCTCAACCACGATGGATGGTGGGAGAATTCGAGACGATAACACCAACCCACGACTGCGTCTCAGGTTTGCATAACTTTCATAACCTTTATTTATTAACTTTTATAATTCTCGCAACCCCCCGAGTGAGCTACAGACATCGAATAATAAAACATTTCATTCCTTTTCCTTCATGAATTAATAATGTCTGTAAGGATCTTGAATTTCCATACATGCATATTTTGTTTATATAACCTCACCAGTGAGTTATTTAAAAAAATACTGTTAAACCATTTCTGGAGAATTTGATTTGTTTCAATGCCGAGAAAGGTTGGAGCGCCCTTTCTGCCGAAAAGATAGTAAAAATGCGGTTACGTTTACTTCCGCGAGAATCCCACAATCTGAAGAAGGCTGCGAGGGTGCGCAGAGCTCCGCCTATTTCAATGTCTTAACCTTGACAACAGTTTTCAACAAGCATTTTTACCACAAAATTTCTTTGGAATATTGTTGTAAGTTAATATAATATTAGGATTACAATTTTATAATTTTAGTTTTAGAATCTTAGACATTTTATTGTAATTTATTTTACCTGATGAATTTTTACCGTGTATAAATAATGATTAAAGATTAAAGATTTAAAGAAAGAATTGCTTGTAATCTCGCAATCTGATTGGCTAATTTCCCGTTGGCGATAAGAGTTTAGACGTCAATTTGTCACGCAATGCAATAGCCAATCAGGAACGCTTATTTTGGGAAATAAACCAATCACATTGCGAGAAAGTTATAGACTGCGCTTGCTCTTTCTTTGTGTCATGATTTTGGTCACGCTCTGAAATAAAAACGTTCTTTAGCGTTGAAAATTGTGTTAAAAAACAAATCGAAAGTTGTTC
>NC_090893.1:1412649-1415149 GCF_036669925.1 Montipora capricornis | reverse complement strand
CATGATGAAATTTCGTCGTCAATTAGTCAAAAAGATCCTTCGCTTTCCTTTTTCTTTTTTCCCCACCAAGTATGGTAAAAGTATAATACAAGTTCGAGTGCTTTTTTTGATGAAAGTCAGCCTGGCCGTTATCGACACAAACAAAACAGAACATAATTAAGAACCCCAACGGGTGGAATAAAACCAGCTGGATACATACAAAGCATAGTAGGGTTGAGTTTGGATCACTAAAGACATATATTAATCCAACCACTGAAGAGAGCAGAATTTGAATTCGCTACAACGTACCGCAGGCGAATCTGATGCTTGCCAGACAGCTTACATAAAATCGCACGGTACATTTCGCTTGTATACAAATAAAGCCGTGAATTTTGGCAAAGCTAGTAAGCACATCTCCTCTTCTTTACAATCCATTCAATTATTTTAGGAAAGCTGTTGAGTGAATTTTTGACATTTATAATGGGTATTGCAAAGACTCCAGTCTTCAATAGCGCTTGAGACAACAAGTAGCATAAGCAGCATGATATTCAAATCTAGGTAATGTGAAAACACATTCTTTCTATTATCGATTTATTTTTAACTCCAAGATATTATGCCCGCTGTGATTGGCCACTTAAGAGGCCGTGTTCAACAGAACGGCCATGTAAATTAAAAAGTCTATTTTTGTTGCTTGGTTCAAAGGCCTAAAGGTATAATACATATCTTATTATTCCCGTTTTCTCGGGCAGTACTCTAAAATACGGCCCCTTGTTTATGAACTGGAAAAATCTCGCTTATTTAACAATTATTCGCCGAAGGCGAGGTGATTATCGGTGAATAAAAACCAAGAAGAAGTCGAGGTTTTTCTTCACCGAGCCTGAGGTGAATAATTGTTTTAGAATAATAACATAGGTGATTCTTTGAAAAATATGCATTTTCTTTGAAACAATTAATTTCTTCGTCTGTCACCTCTACAAAACTGATTATTTAATTATTGGCACAAATTATTTTTAATTATTTTTATTATTTGGATGTGAGTTGACTATAACCAGTCTCATATACAACAAGCGCGAATGGAATAATTGTTCGATTAAATTATTTAAACTCCAGAAATTGGGAAGTACGAAATACGAGCGAAAAAAGCGACAAAATACGAGCGAAATCGAAAAAATTTGATGAAGATGCGATAATGTGTAATACCTTGAGGTCAGACAGAACAAAAACATTTCTTGACTTCTCGCAAACTTCTAAACGTCCAAACTTTCCACATTAAAGTTTTTTTTTCTTTTTTGGCTATATTCAGAGAGAAATTTTGCTTTCCAGCGAAAACAATTTTAGCCTAGCAACGTTCAGCGCAATCATTTACCATATAAGGTCAAACTAAGGTATATGAGCTGATAACCGAGATTGAGTGAACCAATCAGAGCACGCGAAATGCATTATCCGAGGTTGAGAATTTAATAAAGCGTATTATTATACATTGGTGTCGCCAGCTCGATTTTGATTGGCTATAAGCACGCAGCTAATTCTTGCTTGCTCTGTTTCTCTTACGTCATACCTACAAACAATAGATTTTATATATGTAGAATTGACGTCATACCTACAGACAATAGTTTTATGCATGCAGAAGTGACGTCACCTGACACACTAACCAGCAGTTTGATCAGTTTTGTCATGGCGGAGCTCAGCTCAGGAATATGCATAATAAAACAATTATTGAATTCCGTTTTCGCATGTTAGCGATAATTATCAAGGCCTCAGTTTGTGTTATCCGCCTCAGCCTTCGGCTTCAGCAGATAACACAAACTTTGGCCTTGATAATTATCGCTAACATGCGCAACCTCATCCAATAATTGTTAAATAATCACCTCAACGGCAACCAATCAGCGCAGAGAATTTTCAATACTCACCTCTAATTATACTCAGTAAGAGTTATTTACATTGTTAGAGGCAGTGTGGCGGCACATATTCTCTGTGCATTTCAGATAGTGCATTTTTCACAGCTTGATGTAATTCTCCCAGTTTTGAAGCGTCAGAAGGATGCTTCTTATCATCAGTTATTTCTCATGCTCAATTTATGTGACTTCGTTTTACAGTACTGTTATGAGTCATAAGTAGGGAGCCTTTTGACTGAACCACCAATGGCAATCGAAAGTGAGCTTATTTTCAATTTAACTTGTCTTGAGGTTTGAGACGATTACAGTTGAAACCCGTTAATACGACCAGCGTTAAGCCATGGAAAATTGGTCGTATTAACCTTAGTTCATTGCAACTGAACGAAACCCAAGGAACGAGAAAAAAAAAACACAACACTGTCGTCTTACAGCTTCTTAAAAGGCGATGGCTTCTAGTGAAACTTAGAGCACTTTACACATAGTACAGCAGAATTAGAAAGTTCAACCCCACTGGTCCACTCCACTGCGCTTTGTATGTAGGCAGCTGGTTTTATTCTTTCAGTTGGCATTTGTTAATTATGTTTTGTTTTGCGAGGTCATTAGCAGTGTTCATGTTGTCCTAGAGG
>NC_090893.1:1375149-1405149 GCF_036669925.1 Montipora capricornis | reverse complement strand
ACTGGGTCTGGGAATCGAACCCGGGCCACACTGGTGGGAGGCGAGTGTTCTCACCACTACGCCATCATTATTATTATGATCATTAATACTGGAGGAAGACTAGCTCTTGCCCTCGGACAAAAACGTCAACATACAAAACAACTTTGATTTCTTCACAGAAAGTTTGGTGCAGATACAAAGCTATCGAACTTAATTTCAATTAGATGAAGAGGCACCATTTATTCTCGCTTATTTGATCTTACCACTTTCTCCCGTCAGTAAGAAAACACAGGTACTTTCATCTCCGTCTCCTTTCGTGGTAAAGGCCAACACCCGGACACAATACCACGTGAATGCTCTGACGTCACTGAACTCGATCCATAATACACTCGGACCTAACACAGTCACCTCGCGTCGCCACCTTTCAGTTTCCAATTCCGTTGGCTTCTCGTATTGATCTATCGCACTTATGGACTTCAAAGTCAGTCTGTAACCACGAATAATCCCGTTTCGTTGCTTTCTAGGAACTGGCTTCCACTCGACGACCATGGAAAGTGGCTCTTTGTATTTCGCCGTTATATTCAATGGTGGAAGGCTTGGCGCTGAGAAAGATTAAAACGCAGACTCGGTGAATGTTCTTTGGAGACTGTTCCAGATTCGAAGAAACCAGGAGCATATGCATAATAGCAAAAAAACTAGTCTTACCAATTTGAGTGATTGCTTTCTCAAATTGACCTATTTGTATAAATTTATATTATTTATATTATCTACTTCATAAATAATATATCAGTTTTTGCCGCATTATTTATATTAACGGACCATTAAAGGGGTGCTGCATCAATCTCGCTCCCAGAGCCTCCGTTATCCTTGTCCAGCGGAGCAGGCACGGGAGACTGGAATAATCCAAAACGGGAACTAGAAAACTCTTGTTCCGGTTGAATAACTGCGCGTGCGTGAGGGGAAACGGTAAGAAGTCATCTTATCGTGAAAGCAATTACTTTTCACTTGCGAGAAGTACACATGAGTATAAACACATCTCCTAATACACTCGAAACGTTCAAACTGCGGAGAATCAAAAATAACGAGAGACATTTTTTTCAATCTAAACAGTTTTCAGCTGATTTGGTGTCATGCAAGTGACAACTCGGAAATTCAAAATTCTATATTTTCAAAAACAAAAACGTTACGGAACTGGTAAGTTGTAAAAAGATTTATTTCCAGACCATCTTCAACCTCGTATAGATAAAAATCCAGAAGAAATCATGGTTTTTTAGTTTAGAATTTGGAAACGACAGGAAATAAAACCGTTTTCAACAGCCAATCAAATATGTTCCTTTTTGGATTTGATCAGAGTCTCTCTTTCCCGACCGCTGCTCAAGGGAACGATGACTCTAGGAACGAGATTGGTACTGCATCGGTACGTGGGGAGTGAAACTCAAATAGTTAATATTATCAAACGAGTTGATAAATAGGGCAGTTTTCAATTTAGTGTCGTGAAACACTTCGGCCAATCAGAGCAGGGCAAACAGCGCAATGAACCAATCCAAATTCCTAATTTCTGGCGTGTAACTTGCTCAAAGCGCGGGAAAAATCGCGCGTGCAAGTTGTGATTGGTGTATATTTTCCTTCTAGTTGTTTGATAAACTGGTGAGGGATGTTAAGCCAGTCACCAAGCGTAGCAATTGCAATCGCATAATTACTTTCAACAGTCATTTGAAAACTGCTCTAAAGGTAAATTAACCACCTTAGAAAATTCCTCTTTCTTTTTTCCCTCCCCGTTACTTTCTCCTTCTTTCTTTCTTGCTCTCTTAAATACTTTCTACTTTCTTGAATACTACTACTACTACTACTACTACTACTACTACTACTACTTCTACTACTACTACTACTACTACTACTACTACTACTACTACTACTACTACTACTACTACTACTACTACTACTACTACTACTACTACTACTACTACTACTACTACTACTACTACTACTACTACTACTACTACTACTACTACGACTACTACTACTACTACTACTACTACTACTACTACTACTACTACTACTACTACTACTACTACTACTACTACGACTACTACTACGACTACTACTACTACTACTACTACTACTACTACTACGACTACTACGACTACTACTACTACTACTACTACTACTACTACTACTACTACTACTACTACTACTACTACTACTACTACTACTACTACTACTACTACTACTACTGCTGCTGCTGCTGCTGCTGCTACTACTACTACTACTACTATTACTACTACTACTACTACTAGTACTACTACTACTACTACTACTAATACTACTACTACCGGGTACTACTACTACTACTACTACTACTACTACTACTACTACTACTACTACTACGACTACTACTACGACTACTACTACTACTACTACTACTACTACTACTACGACTACTACGACTACTACTACGACTACTACTACGACTACTACTACTACTACTACTACTACTACTACTGCTGCTGCTGCAGCTGCTGCTGCTGCTGCTGCTACTACTACTACTACTACTACTGCTACGACTACTACGACTACTACTACTACTACTACTACTACTACTACTACTACGACTACTAAGACTACTACGACTACTACTACTATTGCTACTACTACTACTACTACTACTACTTCTTCTTCTCATTATTATTATTATTATTATTATTATTATTATTAACATCATCATCATCATTATCATTATTATTGTTATTAATGCCTTACTATTCTCGTCTGTCATCAAGTGATAACAATCCGCGTTTTCAGTGCCTGCCAATGCAGTCAGTGGTTCCACCGTGACGCAATAGTTTGTGAAAGTCTTCAAGTCTTCAAACAGTAGGGAACTGATGCTAATATTGACTTGTTTCACATGGATCCTTTCGTCCTGAGATCTAAGACTGACTCTGTAGCCAGATACAAGGATTACCCCAGACTCGTTCCTCAAAAGTGGCGTCCAAGCAATGACAGCTGTTGAGTGGGTGACGTTGTGTGCTTCTACGTGTAATGATGGTGGCTCCTCTAAAATAAAGCGAGACAAAAATGAATTCGCAGTAGTTTCTTCTTTTAAAATTAATTTTTAATTATAAAAAAAAAAAAACCAGTACAGTGTCAACAATTAGTGTCCCAGTGAAGAAAGGATTAGGTATTACAGGGGCGTAGCCAGGATTTTTGAAAGGGGGTTCACTCTGTGTTAAACAGAGGGTACTCACCATATTGTGGCGTTTTCGTCGACTGAATATAGGCTTACAAAGGGGGGGTTACGGGCACCCCAGGATCCCCCCTCGCTACGCCCTTGGGTAAGAGAACGGATCCCACATACATGAGTCTCTTCCAATGATAGTTTTTTCAAAATCTAATTTTAGCTTCGCAGCTATTTTTAGAGAGGCACCTGATTGGCCAGTTGTAATGATGTAGTGAAATTTTAACTATGAGCGGCATTGGGAACGACAATTAACAATTATTCTACGAGGGCGTGCTGGATATGAAATGATAGATAACCAGCGTGGCGCTACGCGCCGCGCTGGTTACAATCAGTTTTTTATCCAACAAGCCCGAGTTGAATAATTGTTTTATTAAAAACTCCATGATATTTCCGGGCTTAGTATTGTCGACCAAAGCATCGATTTCGGCATCGGTCAATTCCGGTTCAAACCGGCTTTTGTCGGCCATTGTTTCCCCGAGATGCAAAAATGTTTTCAGTTTGCTTTATTGCTGACGCGTTCCTTGACCATATTAGGTAAAGTAGGTATTTGAACTAGCTTGAAGCGATAGCCTGTGTCCGGCGAACCAATGAAAATGTTGGAAATCTGATATCCGTAGTTCAGTTTTGCGAAACTAAAAAGAGATTTTAAAATGATAGGGCATGGGGATCCGTTTTCTAACCTCATCGATCCTTGCCCAGCGTTAGCACTCTTGACACTTTAATAACCTTAATTATTAAGAGGGGGCCAAGCGATGACTTGTAAGAGGACGTCAGAAAAAGATCTGAAAGACCCCAACTGTTCATGGGACAGACAATAGTTTTATGCATGCAGAAGTGACGTCACCTGACACACTAACCAGCAGTTTGATCAGTTTTGTCATGGCGGAGCTCAGCTCAGGAATATGCATAATAAAACAATTATTGAATTCCGTTTTCGCATGTTAGCAATAATTATCAAGGCCTCAGTTTGTGTTATCCGCCTCAGCCTTCGGCTTCAGCAGATAACACAAACTTTGGCCTTGATAATTATCGCTAACATGCTCAACCTCATCCAATAACTGTTAAATAATCACCTCAACGGCAACCAATCAGCGCAGAGAATTTTCGATACTCACCTCTAATTATACTCAGTAAGAGTTATTTACATTGTTAGAGGCAGTGTGGCGGCAAATATTCTCTGTGCATTTCAGATAGTGCATTTTTCACAGCTTGATGTAATTCTCCCAGTTTTGAAGCGTCAGAAGGATGCTTCTTATCATCAGTTGTTTCTCATGCTTAATTTATGTGACTTCGTTTTACAGTACTGTTATGAGTCATAAGTAGGGAGCTTTTTGACTGAACCACTAACGGCAATCAAAGTGAGCCTATTTTCTATTTAACTTGTCTTGAGGATTGGTCGTATTAACCTTAGTTCATTTGCAACTGAACGAAACCCAAGAAACGAGAAAAAAAAACACAACACTGTCGTCTTACAGCTTCTTCTTTAAAAGGCGATGCGATGGCTTCTAGTGAAACTTAGAGCACTTTACACATAGTACAGCAGAATTAGAAAGTTCAAATCCCTCCCCCTCCCCCCACTGGTCCACTCCACTGCGCTTTGTACAGCTGGCTTTATTCTTTCAGTTGAGATTTGTTAATTATGTTTTGTTTTGCGAGGTCATTAGCAGTGTTCATATTGTTCTAGCGGTGTGAAGTCTGCCAGTTGTCAATAACAGATATGGTTTATCAATTAAACATGCTAACCACAAACACCTTAGCCGTGAAAACAGTTAATAGTTAAATGATACGATGTTGTTTCTCAGATGGTGTCTAATATTAATCAGCAGCCTCACCAGGCATTTCAGTTCAGTAAGTGGTCTTATTAATGGGGTAATTTTATAAAAAAAAATAACGAGTGGAGACTACAACAAGTGGTCGTTGGTCGTAATCACGAAGTGCTTGGTGGGATTAATGAGATTTGCAGATAACAAAACAAGTGAACTTTTGTTTGTGCAACAAAAAAGTAGTTGTAATAAGGGGTGGTCGTATTAACGAATTCACGCAGATATGTGTCTAGTTGAAAAATAAGTTGTGCAATAGGCCTGATTCCTTGTATGACAGAAGAATGGCTAAGAGTTGACATACGTTTATAAAAAAGAAGAAAAGTTCAAAAGACGCATGAATAACCACTAGACCAACGAGACAAGCTGCATTTATTACAATAAAGCTATTAAAGGAAAGCTATAGCCGTTTTCAAATATATCATTAGTTAGCAAATACTGGCAATCAACGCTGAGTTCAACTTGAAAACCGTTCTTCCGTGTTCTTTGAGAGATCTTCGAAAGGCCATGAAGAGACTGAGAAGTCTGATAATGATTATTGCCAGGAGTGCCCGTAGTTCGATACAATTGTGGAGCGAATTTCGTAACGTTAACCGAAAAAAGTTCGAGTTCACTTGATGTATTTATGTTTCTCTCTCTAAATTTCTGCCAAAAATGATATACTTAGAAACACAGTTAGGCCACGTGGTTTCATTTTTTGTTATATATGCTAGTACTAGGCGTCCCAAATTAGTTTTAAGTTCGCTCATACGCTCGATGACGAGACACAAAACTAAAGTTATCCATTCCTTCCACTCTTCTTTGTATAGTTAATTACTCCCTCCCTCCATTCATTGATTCATTCATTTATTCATTCATTCATTCATTCATTCATTCATTCATTCATTCACTCACTCACTCATGCATTCATTCATTCACTCACTCACTCATGCATTCATTCCATGATTCATTCACTCATTATGATTTCAACTTAACCTTATAAAATCGAATTGAGTCTAATCACCATTCTAAATGCAACAAAATATACCGAAACATGCAAGTAGATATCACACATAAAAGGAATACTGTCACTGCTAAGAGATTTCGTCTACAGGATCAAGTGTGAGGATCACCATGATATTTTATATTGCTCAAAAGCTATGTTTGTGCGACATAACTTGCACCGAAAAATTGACCGCCTTAACAATGCAAGCAGAGGTAGTTTCCCTGCCTGACAGGAGATTGCAAAAGTGCAACGTGCTGCATGTCGTGTATCAGGGAAATTTACTGGTTTCAACGCAAGAGCTATAACGGGCTTTTGAGATCAGTTAGGCTGGGTATCATTACAGTATCGTCTGAAGGGAGAAAATATGACTCTTCAAGCTTAGTCAATCAAACTTTTAAGAACCAAGGGCGCGTACCTACACATTCATCTAGGGCTTCTGAAGGCCCATTGAAATATCACGGCACTTTTACACCCACCCTAGATGGCACTAACATTTTCAAGCTTCTTTTTAGTAACAACTGTATATGATTGGAAGGAGCTTTCGTAGTCAGTTCTTAGCATGCGTCACTTCTTTTAACTGAGCAATGACCCGTGTAGATTTATTATTTTGTTTCTTTTCATGTGCTGGGGGCTATATTAACCTCCTTAAGGTTACACAAGGTAATAAAGTGAAGAAACGCGACGCAAATAAAAATGTTGCCTTCACGTCATTTGATCATCGACAGTGCGACAATTTGCAAGACATGTAGACCGGTGTGACCATCTTGTTGACGAGCAACTTGCAAGCCTGACAACGTGAGAACTTTTTTTGGAAAGTTAAGTTGTTAGAATAGTTGCACGGAAATTGAAATACCCAACGGAGCAACATCTTAACTAGTTAGCTTTTTACCTTTAGACCAACTCCAAGCCTCCGTACAGCTACTCGATTTCCCTTGTCCCTTGCGCGTGAAAGCCATGACCCTTGCGCAAAACCTTGAGACCTTTTTGGGTCGATTCAATGTGACCCGAGTTTGATTGACCTGCAGAGTCTTATTCAACAAAAGCGATCCGTCTGCCATGTTCTCCAGTAATACTCTGTATCCAAGAACGATTCCATTTGCGTTTTTCAGAGGCACTGGTTGCCAAGCAACGAGGAATGACGTGGAGTTCAATGGCGTGGTAGTAACATTTAATGGGGCGCTGCTGGGGACTGAGACGATAAAATGATTGAGATAATTACAACTTTAGCCTCGTTTTCAAAGCGAGTCGTAAAGCAAAGTCTTTCTTGTGAATATCAGCTCTCATTCATTTAAAAAGAAGAACTAATTACTATCACAAAAAAGGTTTGAAATCCATGCGGTATAGTCAACTTGGAAATTGCCTGCTTAGCATAGCTATACCAGATCGCTATTCCAGTCCTCACAATCACTTTCCACAAATTTGAGCTGGGTTCTATTCCGGCCACACTCGGTGGCATTTGAGGGTTGAGTTGGCCCGGATGGTTGTCTCTCCTGCCCCGAGAGGTTTATTTGGTTTGATCGGTCTTAAGGAGGCTCGCTATAGTTTTATGGCCGCGCTCAAGCTGGGCACTAGTATGACGCGTAAAGCCTGAATCGCGCGTGTTTTTCTGATTTGGTTTGATCGGTCTTAAATGTGTTAATAGGCTGATTTAGAAAACAGAACGGGAACGTCAGTGGCGACGTCGCGCGCAGCAAAACTACCAATGAGAATTTAGAATAGAGAAGAAAAGAGTGGAGTCTACTCTATTCTGAATTCTCATTGGCGTTTTTTCTGCGCGCGCCGTCGCCACTGACGTTCCCGTTTCAAGAGGATGGCACCAGGTAGCTAACACAAAGTAAATTAGAGTGGCTCTCGTAACACTGTAAACTTAAATCAACACAAATCGAATCAAATGTTGGTTTTTGAGGCCGGAGTGGGGAAAAACGGAATACCCGGGAAAAAAACTCTCGGTGCAGAGTAGAGAACCAACAAACTCGTAAACCCACATGTGACACCGAGTCTGGGAATCGAACCCGGGTCACACTGGTGGGAGGCGAGTGCTCTTACCACTACGCCATCATTGTTATTATGATCATTAATACTGGAGGAAGACTAGCTCTTGCCCTCGGACAAAAACGTCAACATACAAAACAACTTTGATTTCCTCACAGAAATTTTCGTGCAGATACAAAGCTATCGAACTTAATTTCAATTAGATGAAGAGGCACCATTTATTCACGCTTATTTGATCTTACCACTTTCTCCCGTCAATAAGAAAACACAGGTACTTTCATCTCCGTCTCCTTTCGTGGTGAAAGCCAACATCCGGACACAATACCACGTGAATGCTCTGACGTCACTGAACTCGATCCATAATACACTCGGACCTAAGACAGTCACCTCGCGCCGCCACTTTTTAGTTTCCAATTCCGTTGGCTTCTCGTGTTGATCAATCGCACTTATGGACTTCAAAGTCAGTCTGTAACCACGAATAATCCCGTTTCGGTGCTCTCTAGGAAGTGGCTTCCACTCGACGATCATGGAAAGTGGCTCTTTGTATTTCGCCGTTATGTTCAATGGTGGAAGGCTTGGCGCTGCGAAAGATTAAAACGCAGACTCGGTGAATGTTCTTTGGAGACTGTTCCATGTTCGAAGAAACCAGGAGTATATGCATAATAGCAAAAAAACTAGTCTTACCAATTTGAGCGATTGCTTTCTCAAATTGACCTATTTGTATAAATTTATATTATTTATATTATCTACTTCATAAATAATATATCAGTTTTTACCGCAATATTTATATTAATGGACCAATAAAGGGGTGCTGCATCAATCTCGCTCCCAGAGCCTCCGTTGTCCTTGTCCAGCGGAGCAGGCGCGGGAGACTGGAATAATCCAAAACCGGAACCAGAAAACTCTTGTTCCGGTTGAATAACTGCGCGTACGTGAGGGGAAACGGTTAGAAGTCATCTTACCGTGAAAGCGCTTACTTTTCACTTGCGAGAAGTACACATGAGTATAAACACATCTCCTAATACACTCGAAACGTTCAAACTGCGGAGAATCAAAAATAACGAGAGACATTTTTTTCAATCTAAACAGTTTTCAGCTGATTTGGTGTCATGCAAGTGAAAACTCGGAAATTCAAAATTCTATATTTTCAAAAACAAAAACGTTTCGGAACTGGTAAGTTGTAAAAAGATTTATTTCTAGACCATCTTCAGCCTCGTATAGATAAAAATCCAGAAGAGATCGTGATTTTTTAGTTTAGAATTTGGAAACGACAGGAAATAAAACCGTTTTCAACAGCCAATCAAATATGTTCCTTTTTGGATTTGATCAGAGTCTCTCTTTCCCGACCGCTGCTCAAGGGAACGATGACTCTAGGAACGAGATTGGTACTGCATCGGTACGTGGAGAGTGAAACTCAAATAGTTAATATTATCAAACGAGTTGATAAATAGAGCAGTTTTCAATTTAGTGTCGTGAAACACTTCGACCAATCAGAGCTGGTGCAAAAAGCGCAATGAACCAATCCAAATTCCTAATTTCCTGCGTGTGACTTGCTCAAAACGCTGGAAAAATCGCGCGTGCATGTCGCGATTGGTTTACATTTTCCTTCTAGTTGTTTGATAAACTGGCCCGAGAAAGGTCCGATATGTTAAACCAGTCACCAAGCGTAGCAATTGCAATTGCGTAATTACTTTCAACAGTCATTTAAAAACTGCTCTAAAGGTAAATTAACCACCTTAGAAAATTGCTCTTTTTTTCTTTCCTCCCCGTTACTTTCTCCTTCTTTCTTTCTTGCTTTCTTGAATACTTTCTACTTTCTTGAATACTACTACTACTACTACTACTACTACTACTACTACTACTACTACTGCTGCTGCTGCTGCAGCTGCTACTACTACTTCTACCACTACTACTACTACTACTACTACTACTACTACTACTACTACTACTACTACGACTACTACTATGACTACTACTACTACTACTATGACTACTACTACTACTACTACTACTACTACTACTACTACTAGTACGACTACTACGACTACTACTACGACTACTACTACTACTACTACTACTACTACTACTACGACTACTACGACTACTAGTACTACTACTACTACTACTACTACTACTACGACGACCACGACTACTACGACTACTACTACTACTACTACTACTGCTGCTGCTGTTGCTGCAGCTGCTGCTGCTGCTAATGATGCTGCTGCTACCACTACTACTACTACTACTACTACTACTACTACTACTACTACTACTATTACTACTACTACCACTACGACTACTACTACTACCACTTCCACTACTACTACTACTACTACTACAGCTATTGCTACTACTACTACTACTACTACTACTACTACTACTACTACTACTACTACTACTACTACTACTACTGCTGCTGCTGCTGCTGCTGCTGCTGCTACTACTTCTTCTTCTTCTTCTCATTATTATTATTATTACTATTATTATTATTATTATTATTATTATTATTATCATTAACATCACCATCATCATTATCATTATTATTGTTATTAATGCCTTACTATTCTCGTCTGTCATCAAGTGATAACAATCCTCGTTTTCAGTGCCTGCCAATGCAGTCAGTGGTTCCACCGTGACGCAATAGTTTGTGAAAGTCTTCAAGTCTTCAAACAGCAGGGAACTGATGCTGATATTGACTTGTTTGACATGGATCCTGTCGTCCTGAGATCTAAGACTGACTCTGTAGCCAGATACAAGGATTACTCCAGACTCGTTCCTCAAAAGTGGCGTCCAAGCGATGACAGCTGTTGAGTGGGTGACGTTGTGTGCTTCTACGTGTAATGATGGCGGCTCCTCTAAAATAAGGCGAGAAAAAAATGAATTCGCAGTAGTTTCTACTTTTAAAAGTGATTTCTAATTAAAAAAAAAAAAAACAAACAGATGAAACAGAACTACATTCAACAGGTCACGCACCATTGGGGCTTTCGAAATGAAGTGGTTTGACAATGTACGAATTGGAATGATGACCAGTCAACCATGGATCAGCGAGTCCCAAGGATTTGGTCATGTTAATCGAGTTGATAAGGCTAACTTTACCACCGGGGAGACGGAACAACAAAAACAACAACGATAACAAAATTGAAGAGATTTATTTTTCCGGAAGGAGACTCGGGGATTCTCCGAAAAAATGCCGAGTGCTCCCCGAGTCACACCGGACTCGGCATCACATGTCGGTTGAGTTGGTTTATTCTCTAGTCTGCTCCGACATGATTTTCTCCGGGTATTTCGGGTCTCCCTTCTCCTCAAAAAACAGTATATTTGATTTTATTTATATGTACAGTGTCAACAATTAGTGTCCAAGTGCAAGAAAGGATGAGGTAACAAGGGCGTAGCCAGGATTTTTGAAAGGGGGTTCACACTGTCTCAAACAGAGGGTACTTACCAGATTACCAGATTGTGGCGTTTTCGTCGACTGAATATAGGCTTACAAAGGGGCGGGGGGGGGGGGGGGGGGGGCACGGGCACCCCAGGATCCCCCCTTAGCTAAGCCCTTGGATAAAAGAACGGATCCCACATACATGGGTCTCTTCCAATGATAGTTTTTTCAAAATCTAATTTTAGCTTTGCAGCTATTTTTAGAGAGGCACCTGATTGGCCAGTTGTAATTATGTAGTAAAATTCTAACTATGAGCGGCATTGGGAACGACAATTAACAATTATTCGACGAGGGCGCGCTGGATATGAAATGACAGATAACCAATGAGGAGCGTAGCGCCGAGTTGGTAATACTCATTTTTTATCCAGCAAGCCCGAATGGAATAATTGTTTTATTAAAAACTCCATGATGTTACCGGTATTAGTGTTGTCGAATAAAGCATCGATTTCGAGCTCAGTCAATTCCGGTCCAAAAGGGCTTTTGTCGGCCATTTTTTCCCAGAGATGCAAAAATGTTTCCAGTTTGCTTTATTGCTGACGCGTTCCTTGACCATATTAAGTACAGCAGGTATTTGGATTAGCTTGAAGCGATAGCCTGTGTCCGGCGAGCCAATGAAAATGTTGGAAATCTGATATCCGTAGTTCAGTTTTGCGAAACTAAAAAGAGATTTTAAAAAACTATCATAGGGCATGGGGATCCGTTTTCTAACCTCAGCGATCCTTGCCCAACGTTAGCCCTCTTGACACTTTAATAACCTTAATTATTAAGAGCGGGCCAAGCGATGACTTGTAAGAGGACGTCAGAAAAAGATCTGAAAGACCCCAACTGTTCATGGGTATCAGCCAATATGACAGCAATGAGCAATGGCCATGGGCTAAAGGCGACGATTTGTTGCACGATATTTGGAAACAAACTCATTGACCTAAGCACGAAGTGCTAAGCCAAATTTCCGTTTGTGTTACAATATTTGTGACCGAGAATGACGCAAGCCAACTGGGAGTCAGTTTCGTCAATCAATCAATCAGTGAATCTGAGTCAAAATAAAGGACAGAGCAAACTGCTGAGATTGCAATGATTTCTACATAGAGAAAACGAAACGCCGATTACGTGACAGAAAAACAGAACATTTTAAAGCTCTAACTACAAATTGTCACGAATCTGCAATTGCTGATCATGTTTTCTTAACCAACCATAGAATTAAGTGGGATCATTTTGAAATATTAGCAACTGGTCGATCAGACATGCATTGCAAAATTAAAGAGTCTCTGTTGATCCGTGATCTAAAGCCAGCCTTAAATGAAAACGTTGGCAGCGAGAAACTTTATCTCTATTATTAGCATATTTTTTGTCGTTTTATGTCAATCAATTTCGTTAGTTCCCAGTCCGTACAGTTGTATTTTTGAATTTAAATTTATCAGTAACTGAATAGTAATCACTTCTGATGATGTATGTTGTAACATACGAAACGTTAAGTTTATAAAAGTTATGCATTTCAAACAATACGTCTGTTTTTTGTTGGAGCTACATATTCCATCAGCTATTTCAAATTATATATCTATACGCCAAAAATATGGTTACTATCATAGAGATGAGCGTTAAGCACTTTTGAATGGTTTAATAAGTCGTGAGACAGACACTTACTGTAAATCTCTTTTGTTTGCTTCACGCATGCTTCATCAAGCAGCTTATTTCTTGCCCTGATACGCGTTCCCAGTCCTCCACTGCAAGTTATATTACAGCGTCTTAGTAAGACACAGGTGGCTTGGGGCGAGGAACCTTGATAAAATCAGTGAAGAATTTTATTTTATGACGTGTTCTTTGTTTTTGCCAGTCTTAAATTTATGCTAAGATCTGAGTACACCAGCTGAGGGTCATTCTACCACCACTCGTATTTCAAATACTTACTCGTGGTTTAAACTTCCGCTCTGGTCGATGAAGCCGTTGCAAAACACACAAATATCCGGTGGACCGGATCATACTTTATCAAGTTGCTGACAGGTAGCCTATCCTCTGACCCCTCTTTCGGGTCGTGGCCGGTTATTTCATTTCCGTTTTACAGTTACTAACTGATGGCGTTTCAGAGGTCACATCTACAATCATATGTTTTAATGTTCTCCATAAACGAAGCAAAATATTTTTTGTCGACACACGGTTTTGGGATCGTTTTTCTTACGGCAATAAAATGCTTAACACTTTAGCAAGCTTTTCACGTCATTATATTGTTTTGAAAACTTGCCGTTTTCACCTATCCACATTGATGTGTTTTCAAAGGCGTCGACACTTTTTTTGCAATCGTTTTTTCCCGTCTACACTCCAACTGGAGCGATTTCAAAAGTCTCTGGTTGTGAATCCCTTTGTATCTGTCCTTGCCGGCTTTTGCGGTCGTTGTGCTGTACACCATGAAGAAAACGCAAAAAATATTCATGTTTGTAAAAAAAAAAAAAAAAAACATTACAGAGGAGTCATGTTTAACGAACGGAAATTCTCTTCTCTGAAACCACAAACAATTATGCTTGGGAAATTTCTTTTGAGAATGATGTTCTCCGCATGAGTGGACCCGATATTTTTTTACCAAAACAATTCTCTGTCCCTCCACTTATTTTCTTAAATACGATTTTTGCTCTAATTTATCTTATGCGAGACTTTCTTTCGTAACTGTGCATCCACTCCCACATTGCTAAGCCATTACAAGTATCTTATTTGCGTATTGGAGGCCAACTGCTTTTACCTGGTGAATAAAGGAAGAGATGTTCTACGCCCAATGGAGTCACAGTGCTTGATCCTGGATATTTGATGTGGATGCGCACATGATCATTGTCTACGTAATTCGAGTGAAGTGCTTCGATGTAGTACAACTTTCTTCTTTCTAACTGTTGCACACACGAACTTTGCTGTAAATACCTGATAAACAAAATGAATGGATAATATAAAGAGGGAATGGAGAAACAGAGGAGGAGAGCTCGTAATATGGCCGGCACTTGTAAATTTCTCAACCTTTTTCGATATCTCAAAGCCGGATGGAAATCAGTTTGCATCCGCAATGAAAAGACGTTATTAGGAGCTGTTTGGAGCGTGACAACGCGTATTGTGTAATGCCTCCGTTTTAGGTGTTATACCACCGTTTCCGTTAATTCAGCTGAAAACGAATGACTCAGATGGAAATTGTTATGTAGTTTATGTTACTGAAACTTGTAAAACTGTTTGTATCTGGCAAGCAACTAATTCAAGAAGGCAATAAGATGAATTCGTTTTTCGGATTTTGACGCGGCAATCTTTGTGGCAGTCGAGACCTTCATAGATTCCTTTCCTGCGTGTCTGATGGCCTTAATAACTTCGTTTTCTCGGTCTAGTCTGAAAGTTACGGATCCTAATTTTATTCCCGTTGATTTATGGCCCGCACGCTTTCTTGTTTGGGCCATAAATAAACGGAAAAAAAAAATTTAGTAAGAGGAATTTATTTTGTCGGTGTTGACTCGGGAAACTCGGAAGAAATCCGAGGGCTCCTTTGCAGGGGTCGAATCTACGACCTTCCGATTACTACTTCGGATGCTCAAGCACTAAGCTATAGGAGACTCGTGGGAGCCAGGCCATGATCCATGATTTCGATAGCGTCTCGGGGATATTCGGAAAAAAATCCGAGTGCTCCTTTGCAGGAGTCGAACCGGCTACGACCTCGGATGCTCAAGCAGTGAGCTGTAGGAGACTTGTGGGAGCCAGGCCATGATCCATGATTTCGATAGTGTCTCGGGGATATTCGGAAAAAAATCCGAGTGCTCCTTTGCAGGAGTCGAACCGGCTACGACCTCGGATGCTCAAGCAGTGAGCTGTAGGAGACTTGTGGGAGCCAGGCCATGATTCATGATTTCGATAGTGTCTCGGGGACACTCGGAAAAAATCCGAGTGCTCCTTTGCAGGAATGGAACCCACGACCTCTTTCATATACACATAGACTCCCCTGGTCTCCCCTTCATGCCCGTGTGTGTTAATACACGGGTGTGCTCGTAAAAAGAATCTCTCCTTTGTAGGAGTCGAACTTACGAGCTTCCGATGACTAGTTCGCATGCATATCAAAGAGGGGAAAACCGGAGTACCCCGGAAGAAAAACCCCTCGGAGCAGAGAAGAGAACCAACAAACTCAAATCACATATGACGCCAAATATGGAAATTGAATCCAGGGCACATTGATGGAAGGCGAGTGCTCTCGCCACTGCTCCATCCCTGCTCTTTGAAGTCTTTCAGGTGCACATCCCTTTTTTGCTGTTTGCACGTGCAACCCTCGTGTGGCTACTAGTGGTTGAGGACCAATGAGAGGCGTTGTATTCATCAGGTCCAATGTGATTGGCCATTAGCCATTAATTGGCGGGACTCGAATTCTAAATTAAGGACGGTGCCTACTACCTGTAATTCAAAGGTATTTTTGCTCGGTTTACTGAATATGCGGGAAAAGCAGATCTTAACAAGTGTTATTGAAATCCAAAAAAACGTTGGGAGGGGGGGGGGGGGGGGAACCCACGCATTTTTCAAAATTAATTGATCAAAAATATTTGTAAAAAGTTTTAAAATACAAAGCAATGTATGGTGTTTTTGCCAAATTGAAGCTTAATTATCTCTGACAAATGCGTGGTTACCCCCAATTCCTAGAGCACTTGTTAAGTTCTGCTTTCTCTGAATAGTTTTAAACCGCGCAAAAATATCCCTGTCTTAATAAGCACCACCCATAGGAAACCCGAGTATCTCGAGATGTGCAGAACGTATACACAATAACAGTAGTAAGCACCGTCCTTACGACAATAGAGAGCTTTAGATTCTTGGACGAGAACGACTACGAGTGCGAGATTTTCTCGTAGAACAACAATGAACACGTGCAAACCAGGGTAATTTTGGCGGGAAAAAGGTGATAACGTCGTCATTTTAGTACGAGGTTTTGCAAAAATGTCGTCGTGTCAAAAAAAGCCAGCAACACGGTAGCAGTTTTGGTATTTTTTGATCAGCAAAAAGGCTCAGTTACCAGCAATAACAATAACTGAGCAACCTATACTACTAACAAAGAGTAAGATTAATCGTACGGGTTATAACTTTCTAAATATTTTCGCTAAAAACCGGCAGTCAAGACTCGTACTTGTTCTTATCCTCGTCTTAGAATATAAAGGTCCCTAATACCCAAAACTGATGCGTAAAGGCCAAATGCGAAAGATTGACACTTGTGGGTTGGGACTAATGACTCTGTATAAAATGATTTTTTCCTCTTATGCTTTAATTTCTTTTACTCTTACAATTAGTAACGGTTATCAAAAAAAGGGAGAATATAATTTCTGGCAATCTTTGGCTTAGTAATAAAGAAAAGGCTGTTGAAAAGGGTGAACCTATATAGAAGGCGTTGATCGAGGATCGAGCCCACTCGTTTAGGGGACAGCGGTCGAAGAGTGTAGCACGTCTTGTACGCTACATGTTTTGGCAATACAGAAACAAACCTAAGCATTCTTTAAAGCTAACCTTAGGCCTAATTAGACTTAAACAAGAGTTTTTAGGCCTAAGGTTTGCTTTAATGAATGTTTAGGTTTGTTTCTGTGTTGGTAAAACATGCAGCTTACAAGACGTGTTACACTCTTCGACCCCTGTCCCATAAACGCGTGTGCTCGATCCTCGATCAACGCCTTCGATATAGCTTCACCCTGTTAAAAACTTTGCACTTCAACGACAGCTTACTTGTTCCACTGGTTGTAACTAGTACGGTGACTCTGGTCAATCCTAAGGACTTCTTTCTTGTTCCCGGGCCTCTCGTCAGGACTTAAATAAAAGACGCACTCGGAGTCACACGTGGCATGAAAAGTGTAGTTTCCATTTGAGGGTGGTATAAAAAATGCTCGCAGCTGCTGACCGTAATAATTGTCGTCGTTACGTGGCGGCGTGAATGTCCTTAGAACTTCAATAAGTGTTGGAGAATCAGGGAATCTCTTGTCTTGCGTCAAATGCTTTAAGTACCATCCACCGTTCAGTCCTTTCCATACATCTCGCCTAACCCCACGGTATTCTATCGGAAAACAAACAAAGGGAAGTTAAAAATTTGAATTTTCAAACACATTGATAACACTATTCAGGTAATGGAAAATTAATACAGAACAGACAACAAGGGGAAAGTTTGAGGTTGTTCCGATATAAAAGCAATTTCCCACACTAATTTAAAAGCTAAGAATAGAAAAAATAAATAGTTGCAAGTTGATGGTTAAGCAATACTTTTTTAAGCAATAATTTTTGTACCCATTAAACTTTATTACTCGTGGACTGGCTTTGCTTTCGCCATTGTCGCCATCGCGTATAGAGAGGTTAAGTCAAAACGACCGCGCCTTTTAAGAGATTGCCATGGAAACAAACGTGTTGGCGTAACACTATGGGTAATTTGCACGCGTCGCGCGTGACGCACGGGCGTTGTCATTTTGCAGCTAGAGCCCGTTTCTTGAAAGTCCCAATAACAATTCGGGCCCAAAAAGCCATTTGTGAACTTGGCACCAGCTTCTTTTAAAAAGCTGGTCTTATAGTATGTTTTCAAGATAGCTAAAAGCAGAGTGATTGTGAATGCCTCAAAACCTCTCCTTTCTGAAGATACAGAAGGAATTTCGAGGGACAGGTTCCTGGTATGTTTTTGGTTTGATTCGCTACTTTCTGTATACACCCCACCAAGCTCCAAGAATACAACCATCTATTCTTGGAGATGCTTCTTCTCTGTGATTTGATTCTATGAATCCAAACTGATTCGATATTTAGTCGGTAAGTTCATACGCAATCGTGCATGCATGGTATAGAATCTGTGCTCCGTTTACGAAGTTTGAAGAGCAGTTTTAATCGTTTCACTCCCGTAAACTAAAAGTTTATTTTCCTAAGTAGTGCCATAGATTTCTTTGTTGGCTCGTCATGAGAACTTGGTGTTATATCAAAATCATATCCGTTAACTGATAAGAGACTTCATTCTCAATACTTGTTTACCGGATAGTGTTTGAACATTGTAAGGAGAATTTACATATTGATTAATTACTCCTCCGCGCAACGTTCATCTACCTCTTCATCTACATGTTCCAGCACCCCGCAAAGTCCCTTATTGACTTATCTCTGTTTCTGCTTAGGTGGCTTCATACACCACAAGCCTTGTTAGAGACATCATCGCCAAGCCGGCCACTTCTGCTGGAGAGAACAGGACAGCCACAACACCGGGGACCTCATCCCCCACTCTTCTCGAATAGTGTAAGGATTCTTTAACGTCCCACAGGGAACTTATGAACATAGAAGATATTTTTGAGACGCGGGGCCTACGGCTTATAGTCCTTACCCGAGAAGACTTGAAAGTCTAACCATTCGCAGATGAAATTACAAAGGCAGCACTTTCTCCTCAGTTATTTTAAGATCCTGAGTGTTGACCCGGACGGGGTCAACGTGTTCCCCTTTTTGATTTAGAATAGGTGAAAGTCATATATGTGAAGTGCAGATTTGGAACGATTCGGAAGAGAGAGACCATCTCAGTTATGGATGCAACTTAAAAGCGCTGTGTCATAAATTTAGCCAAATTCAGCGATTGGGGGCTGATAAGCGAGATTGTGTTAGCCAATCAGAGCTCTAAAAATGCCATATCCGAAAATATAAATGTAATAATATATACTCCATCTTCTTTTTTTCCTGGTTGTCCCTCGATCTCAAGGATGCCGTGGTTGGCAGCTATCTAGAGTTGCAAGGAATGTGGGAATGACTCTGCAGGCCAGGTATGGATCTGCAGGGTGGCGCACGGGACACTGGAATTCCGCGGGAGGAGTAGGGACAGGGAAAATTGCTGCTCTGCAATGTCGTTCTCTGGCGGCTTCTGCTTGACGAACACGCTCAGCTATCAAGTTATTTATGGCTTTACTTGTGATACATCGCCATTTGATTCTGTCTTGTGCTATGGGTACAATTTCTTTAAGCTCAATTTCACACCAGTGTAAGGCCTCTTTCAGATTGTCTTTGTAGCAATTGCGGGGTCGGCCTCTGTTTCTGTACCCCTGATTAAGTTCGTCAAAGAGCACTGAGCTGTTTTGCAACACGATGGTCTTCCATTCTGATGACATGACCTGTCCAAAGAAGCTGTGATCTCAGGACTACTTTACAATGCTTTTTGTGAGGGACTTTGGCCCAGACTGCTTGTTACGCAGTTTACATTCTTTATTTAAGAAGCGAAAGATGCCCCCGACCAGATTAGGTCAGACCACAACACCGGGGACAAAATCCCCTACTCTTTTCGAGATTCAAGTGGCTTCTTTAACGTCCTATACTATATTTGATTTCCAACAAGACCTATGAGATGGGACCTCTGGTTTACAGTCCTTATCCGAGAAGACCTGAAAGTCTAACCATTTTGCAGGTGTAATTACAAAGGCAATACTTTCTCCTCAGTTATTTTACTGAGACCATGAGTTTTGGTCCGGCCAAAGTTGAACTTTCTCCCGCGTGACAGCCCGTGTCACAACCAACTGAGCCACTGGTGCTGTCAAGCATGATTCAAAGGTGGTTTTCATTACGAGCTAGCAGAGCGCAGTCATCTTCAAAAAGGGCGTCTTGTATCAGCCTGGTGATACAAATATTCAAACTCCTGATACATTGACTCCTGAAAAATTATTTTCTGTTGCTGGTTGTAAATTCTAATTCTCTTTCCACGGTATTTTCATACTACTATTGCTGCGTATACAGTTAGCTTTCTTTCGAATGAGGAGCCAATTTTGGCAATTTTGCAATTTGAATGCAGAAATAAACCACCACCACCATCACCGTGAAATACAGTCAAGTATGTTAGTGTGTGGCGTGGTATTTTTTATACTACCAAATTTCTTCTCATATCATGTTGGTTCACACGGTAAATCTGGTCTTTTTACCAGGTGACTTCACGCCCCCTTACGTACCAAGAGTTTTCAAATAAATTCTTGCTGTTTCAAGTGAACAAGCCTTCTGCACTGGCAACATGCTCCCTTCGAGTCCTGCTAAATTTAAGACCCTGCTGAAATTAACCTTTCCTGAATATTCCAAGGAATCCAATGACAAAGGAACGTTTACAGCTCCACAGACGCTTCAACTCTCTTTTCAAGTATTGGTATGTCTATTTTTTTCTTGTTCTTTCTGCCTTACTTGATGGTCTAATGGGCACGCGATATCAATCATTTGCCTCGATGGACTTTGATCGTCCGGGTGAAAGTAGTCTTGGGTAGGACTATTGGCAGTGACTGACGTTTCCACAACCTGAGCGGAAGTCGTCTTCAGAGTTAAGTGACGGTTGATGACCTCTCAGTGCTCAAGTTGTCGAAGGGTCACTAAGTCACTGCGAACAGTCCTTCAAAGGATTACAAAGGATCACCCAGACGATCAAATTCCATCGAGGTACTCTCATGGGTTCAAACCATTAATTTTCGATATCAATTATTACTCGGCGCTTTTCCTTGTTGTCTACAGCTACAATGTCTGGACGGTCTGTTGAGCTCAATTTTATGGTCAGTCTGATTAGGGATTATAGGAAGGGATATTATTATTATCATCATAATCATCATTATGTAGAATTAAGCACAGGGTTTTTCCCTTGGGAGAAATATCCAGTCAAGTCCAGTCATCCCGAGACCTCAGACTTCCAGCACTTTTCTGAGGATATGCCGTTATCTTATCCAGTCTTTCCCCATTCATTCCAAACTAAATAAAACGGCTAAATCGTGATACAGCCGTGTAATTGTAAAAAGAAAATGCTTGCAAAAACATTACCTCACCTTCTGGGATACAAGAGGATTTGTCACCTCTCGAGAGTTGAATTAAGAAAATCAGGGACAACTGAAAAAAAATATATCAACACATAAATTTGATTCTTAATTCCCTTATTAGAAAGAGGGCGCTTATGAAAAATGAATAGAATATCCCCTACACAAAACCACATGGCCGTCATCTGATTTGGTATATTATACGAATCTCCCTTCATCAGCTTGGAAGCAAAGTCAGTAACTTGAATGTAAGCTTTGAGTTTTTCGGCCGAACTGTGCATTATTCATTGAGAAAGAACCGTTGCGTCTGGAGATAAACAATATAGCCAAAAACTGGAAATAATGCGGACGTCTCCTACTGGTGAAACTTATAAAAGACCAGGCTCGAATATTATCCAAACATGTTAATTAGGCAGGGAGAAAACGTCCACATATGCTTCATTGGAGAACTTTCCATATTGTATTTTGTTGTGTGTTGTTATGTGTCTGTGAGGACGCGACAAAGGATTATTTTGCGTTTCTATCACATATTTTTCCCCTTATTAAAAGAAATCAGTTTCCATGGAGAGGGTTTTCCCTTTCGAGCAATGAAAGGTCTCCTGCATCTCTTTTAATGGTCTATTACTCTTCCCAATTATTCGCATTGAAAAGAACATTGTTATTAATAACAACTCAAACCCGAATTACTTGTTTTTTTTTTTTTTTTGAAAGAAATAGATTGTTACATTTTAGCTGGAAAAATAATAACCCACTATCAATACCTTCTGTGATTTTGTGATTTAAAGACACAGCAAGACAAAAGTCTTCCAAATGTTATTCGACCCTATTTGTCGCGGAACAATTATTTGCCAACAGTACCTTATTCTAGAAGCGTACATCGTTGCGTCATTTCCACCATAATCAGTCTCGTGTCATTTTAATTTAAGAAATCACGAGATAACAGTGATTGTTTTTGACTCCCGGTTTGAAAGTTTGGTAGAGCATCGATTTGAACTTTATTAACCCAGCGCGAGTATTAATATCACTGACATCTTGATTGCAAATGAAGAACTATTCTGGCGCTTATAAGTTAATATGGCGTTCTTAGGTAAACTGCTCATGACTAGCTCTTCGGTTTACTTGAAGCGTGAGCGATGAAATCCCAGGATAACTGACTGCATTCAAAGATAGAGAGTAAATTTCTCGTTTTGACCTAACCGAGCTATCGCAAGTATTAAAATCACCGACGGCTCAATTGCAATGATGGACAACCATTGTCGCATTATTTTAAAATCGCGTTCTTAGGTAAACTGCGCATGCGCAGCTCTCGGTTTGACATTTAGCGTGTGCGCGAGAACAGAAGCCTTAAAAATGACCTTTCCGTGGAAGTTTTAGGAAAAGGCATTGATGAATTCAAACCTCTTTTTGCAACAGCAGGACACGAAATCCACAAAGTGAATCTTCAGGTAGCGTTGAAGTTCGTGTTCGCGGACCATTTCAACCTCCTTCGAACGGATTTCTTCTACCCAAGTTGTCAAAAATTAAAACAACCTTTAATAAAACGTCAGCTGTCCACAGCTAAATTGAGGCATCAAATTTCGAGAAACTGGTGTCTGTTTAACATAGATTCAAAACTCAGAAAAACGGAAATCAATTGTTTTGGGCCACAGTGGAATTTGTAACAAAGAACAAGCTTTACGCATTCATCACAGTGTTCATCATAATCAGCTGACCTTCGCCCAGTAGCAAATGAAAATAAATAAACTCGGACCCTTCTTGTTGGCTGGTGAGAGATGTGCTAGTCGAAGGAAGTGTACTTCGGGATCATCTCGTACCCAGTTTCCTCTGCCCAAAGTGGCCGAGGACTCTGTGTACGAGATTGGAAGAGCTCAAGAAAATAAAACATTGGTTGGTCACAGGTCTGGCTCGCTCATTGCTGCGTCGTCTGTAGCTATGGCAACTACAAGCAAACTATAGCCGAGGCCGCACGGTTTAACTTAGGTAAATTTATACCACGTCGTTAGACACCTCGGAAATTGTTTTTTTAAATCACAAGTTATACATGTAAAAGCACATCTGTCACCATCGTTAAAAAGCAACATTAAAAACCTTCTAAACCCTTTTAACGGCGTTGCATGTTGGAACAAGAATAACAATATTGAACAACAAATCATAAATGTTTCATAACAAAGTTAGTAAAAAAGATAATTATTAAGTTACAAACATTGTTGATGCTTTTTTTAAAATTGCTTGTTCGGATTTCTATCCACTACTATTTGATGTTAATAAATTCAAAATGACGCGATAAACCAAAAAAAAGTTATCCTGTGCAGTGAACTAGTCAGAAGGTTAAAATGACGTGAATCCCTATGGTCCTCGGCCACCGTTTTTTACATGTAAATTAAGATTCATCATAGAAAATCAAAATCAAATTATTTCAGCCAGCTGATTATCAGGTAAAATGACTTTCTTCCCATCAAGACGGAGATACAGTTTTGTTCTAAAATTTCAAACGATACTTTTGTAAGTAAAAAACATGACAATATGGCCTGTTTTGTCATGTAATCAATTTGGCAACATTCAATTGCAAAGAAAAGATTCACCAAACTGTTTGGTGCTATTGTTGGTGCCTAAGGCTAAAACCCAAATATTATTTTCCATAATTTTAGTTTTAAAGTACAAAGTACTATGTAACCTTATTTCTCCAGACGTCTCGACATCGATCGTTACTTTGCCTCTTAAATGATTTTGAAATGTAGCATCGGGGAATGTCTTTCTCACCTTTCTTAATTCGTTCCTTCCAAGGTAATTAAGACAACATTAGCAATTTAAACCAACAAACAGAAAAATAGTTTCATTGCTGGTTTTTTGAAAAGATGTCAGAGTGCTTTCTTTTCGTTCAAAATGGCTTTTAGCATCTCTGGCAAAGAATCATATGCATCAATTTAAGTTTCGCATCAGGCAGTCTTCTTAACGAGCGCAGAAAGCGTTCGAGCGCAGGCAAATTTAAATTCCAATGTTTTGAAAACTCACCGAGATTATTTCACTGCACAGCAAAGGCCACATTGTATTTCTTCAAGGCCGAATTTCTTCTGATGAAAAAACGTCTGTTAGATGCCTTGATATGCAGCGCCAAGTTGAAAAACGTGATGGTTTTGCATCAAATTAATTCATGCTATTTCAGTCAGAATGTTTTGAAGGTCGTGATTGGTTCGATTTGTTCCCCACGGCAGTATACACCGCGATTTCAGTATAGAGTCGTCCTTATTTTATTTCTTTATTTGCTTAGCAGACAAATATAATTTCCGCTGTTTGAAAGACAATAATTAAGGCCAAGACAATTCACTCTTGTATCGTCTGGCATATTTACTTTTCGATACCCGGCCATGTTAAGTACATTTTGACCGTGTACACCAAAACTCAACATAGTGATAATGGTTCGGGTGAAAGGAATCTGGCTCTTCGAATTAATTCATTTTGTAACGATGCCGACAAATTTCTGACGTAAAACCTAAGTAAAATGTTTTATATTTGAAGTAGTAATCACTCAAGGCTTGGACACAATCGGATCTGCAAGTGTTTGGGTCACAGTCAAAGGAAACTTTATTTTAATAATTAAAAAACGCCCTTTCCACTCAACAATAAGCGAGCCTAGCCTCTGCTGTGACAAATAATACCAATCAAATAATGGCTCCCACACGGTTCGATACCTTATCACGGGTTTCATTTAACAAAGCGAATCGGTGTCAAGGAAATTCCTTTGACTTCACTTAAAGATAAGAAACGATATTTAAAGACTGATAAAATGGCCAAGAGGCGATAAGAATCGTTGCTGATGGCTCCAAGGCCTTACATAAGATAAATTCACCTTCGAAGCCGACAGCACCTGTTACATGATTTACATGTATTACATTCATTTTATTATTGTAACTGAAATTGAAAACTTCGGTCTTATGGCACGTTTGTTGTGTGATTTTCAATTCAGAAACAGTAAGGATAAATACGAGTAGCGTAGTAGTAGTAGTAATAATAATAATAATAATAATAATAATAATAATAATAATAATAATAATAATAATAATAATAATAATAATAATAATAATATCAATGAAAAGCCACAGAAACCAGGGGCAATGAACTTTTATCTTCAGGAAAAAAACTTATTTAAGAACCTAAAAATGGCTTGCTGCACTGACTCTCGCTCTCACCGTACTACAAGATGGACTTAAACAATCTCGTTGTAGATTTTGAAAGCATTTTTCGACATGCAAAGTGCTTCCGTCATTTCGTTGATTACTTGAAATAATTCATGTAAACGGCGCGATATGTTTGCGGTCAAAAACCAGAATGATGAGCCATCTTATATTTAAAATACCCTAATTGCACTGTCTCGACATATAGCAGCTCATCTAATAAAATAAATTCTCAGAGCCGGTTATTCAAGCGAACTTAGACCGCGACTTTCAGCAATCGTTTTGTCTCCAAAACTATATTGAAGCCAGTTGGCTTAAATAAATCAATGATTGTCGAAAGGGAGAGACAGTAACTGGCCAAAAGACCATTTTCGAATTCTCACAGCTGGACTGGATCTAGTATGAAATGGAGGCTAATGCGGGCAAACTAATTTGCATTTGAAAAGGGTTGCCCGCGTTAGCCTCCATTTCATGCTAGACTCAGTCCAGCCGTGAGAATTCGAAAGTGGTCTATTAAAATGACTATGTCCAGGAGTGTACGTAAATAGATTGAAAGCGATTTTTATAAGCGTCACGAAGCAAAATCGAATACAGACATTAACGTCACACAAGAGTGAATTACTCAAAACTAAACCGTAAGTGACCCAAGTTTTACGCCGTGATTGCAAAAAGACACCTGTTTTATTTTCACTGGAATTTTCCTATTTAATGGTCCGCCATTGCTTAAACTTTAAAACCTCAAGAGAGCTGGATCAAGGAGAAAATAACGTCAAAGACTGAGGAATGCAATGCGTGTGTACGCGGCTGAATTAATATGCATTACGGGAGTTTCAGACTTTTAAATTCGTGCTTTGCATATATAAGCTGCATTACACGCTAAAGTTTTAAGCAAGTGAGTAAATGACGTCACCTTTTCCTAGATCCAGCCCTCTGAGGTCCAATCGGTCATTTTTGAACGAGAGTAATAGCGGGCCGTGAAATCCTAAGCTAACACTCAAACTAAACAGCCTTTGGATAAAAACCATGAGTCAAAATTTGCCAGTCAGGTGTTAAGCAAGTACACTTTCAAAATCTGAAGAAAAAAGGGAAGTGATTTTTTGACCACTTTAAAGCACTCTAAATAAGCACTTGTAAATTTTTCCGACTACAAATTGCACTCCCCCTATGGGCTCGTGAAATTTTGTTGGTGTGAAAAGTTTACTCGAGCTTACTGATAACAAATTGCATTCGAAATAATGTGATTACGTATACAAAATGCCAATAGAATTGTTTAAACAAATCGCGAGGTCAAGTTTGAGAGTTATAACATTTATAACGGCGTTTTTCAATAATATAATAGGCCAATTGCAATGCAAGGTACCTCCTGTTAATGCAGGCAGAGCGTCTTGCTATAATCGCTTCGTGTTATTGCAACTACAACCTCCGGCAACATTCCTTGAGGCAGCTCACAATTACACAGATTCGGCAATTTCACTGGTCCCGCTTCCTTTCCACTGTTATGTTTCGCGTATTTTTTTTCGATCGAACCTGTAAGCCAAAATAAGGAGGAGTACGGAAATTTGCCACGTGTCTAAACAACTTTGCCGGAGGCTGTAGTTTTAAATGAAATTTACGTACTTACTCGAGAGGAGCTGAAGTTTTGCCTTTATGCCATTGGAGTTTCCAAAAAGAGACGGAAAAAGAGATGGAAATGTTAAATGACAAACGCTCACGTTTTTCATAAAAGCTTGAATTCAGTTCGCGTCAGTGTGAAGCAGAAAATGCAATATCCACGTGCATAGTCGGGTCACTCATTAAACCAATTGTTTAGTGAAGTTCTCGTTCTTGTCAATGTTGCTATTTAGGACGCACGTAGGGCGCTTTAGCAAGGGCATGAAACACAAGCATTAATGAGCAAAAAAACCACGCTGCGCGACGCGTTCTTCACACATTTTCGTACATTTACTTCTCGTGCTCTGCAAAACAACAACGTGAACTCAACAAGTTCAAAGTTTTCATGACATATTTTAGTTACTTTTTTGATTTACTTAAATGAGGCCCTGCCAGGGTAAATCCCGACAAGCGACATGGCCTAAAAAATAGCGACAGCACTTTACTAATAAAGTGAAATCGCCACAAACGACATCCCTTCTTTAAATTTCCGACAGCAACGGTCACAGTAACGTGAAACATAAACATTGAAACACGAGAACTTTTAAAATTCAGACAAGAGGGGGACCACCCCCCCCCCCCCCCTCCCCTCCTGGTAGGGCCCCTTAAATGTACGGCTCATTTCAGGTACATATGCGAAAACATAACTTGCTCAATTTAGACGAATCACGTGACTGTTCTTATTTAGTCGTTAAGTATTTGCTGCCACTTTGTCTCATTATTTTACGTATATTTTCCTTCAGTCGTGTTCACCCAGTATTTCACGATCAAAAAAGTAGTTCTGACGTACATTTCAGGAAATGTGTCTTTTATAATAAGGAAACAATATCAGTGACGTCACTCGTTATCAGTGTGCTAGCTAACGCCTCACTAGATGCGCCTCACTCCACGCAATATTATAAACTTATTCAAGATGGCGGACAGGGCCTTCACTTTCTTTACTTCAATACTTGGGCTTATTTCAAACCTATTTGCCTGTTTTCAAGCAAATTTAGCTTTGCTATATATTTCTTAAGGCTGACTATTCTAATCAAAGATGGCGCCAATTTATTATTTCGCGGGCTCATAATAGCGAATAATCATGCGTCAAGCATGCGCAGTCAGGTTATCGTTTAAAAGATATCGTTTTCAAATCGATTCATCGTGTACGTGTGGACGAGTGAAAAAACGCTAAATGTGGATGCGAATTATTTTAAAAAACGGAGAAAAAAATTTCAAAGGAATACGGATATGTGTGGACGGGGTTTTAGTATTAAAAACATGTATTCGGCAATTCAAACATTCAATTTAGCTATTCAAACATTCAATTAGGAAATTCATCAATTCAATTATTTATTTCGGTAATTCAAACCTTCAATTCAATTGAATATTTGAATTGTCGAATTGTAAGTTTAAATGGCATAGACATTATTCATAAATGGCGGCCAATTTATAATTCTTTTGTCGAAGAACAAATTAGCCTACCAAGCCTCGATACCATACAGTGAATTGAAAAGAATTCTTGCTCTAAAATGAGGCTTGGTAGGCTAATTTGCACGTGGACAAAAGAATTATAAATGTGACCGCCATTTATGAATAAGGTCTATGCACGTTTGAAGTTTGAGGGTTTGAATTGAAGAACTGAAGGTGGGATTGCAAATTGATGGTTTGAATTTCCAAACCGAAGGTTGGATTTGCCGAACTGAATGTTTGAACTGCCGAACTGATGCTTGAATTTCCAAACTGATGGTTTGAATTCCCGAATTGAACGTTTAAATTGCATATTTGAATTTGACACTAAAAACGCGCGTTCCTGAATCGACATTAAAGACCTCTCATTTACGTTTTCACCCACCCCTCCCTCGTGGGTTGAAAGACAAGAAGAAAGTGGACATCATAACATTTAAATGGAAAAATCAAAACAACCAAAAAAGAATATTAACTGAAAGAGTGGAATTGAAGAAGCCAGCTTGTTAAGCTTCAAGGACTGACAAAATAAATTTACAATACAACGTTTGAGAACTGACTAAAAGCCTCGATACCACAGCCATGGGCAGTGTCCTGGCCTATCAAGGCACGGAAGTCTGTCAATCAGTTACGTTTATGTCTACAATAAACTACAGGATCATTTGTAGATGTCCATATCCACCGTGCCGCTTTTGAGATCCCATGAATATCTTCTCTCGGAACATCATTGCCCTTTTCTAAGACCATTGCAGGAGGCCACATGGTGTCATCAAACTCCGGAGACGTCCACCCAAGACTTTGTGTACTCACATGGCATTTCCAGCGTTCATTAGTTACCAAGCCATTGCTAAACGAGCCAATGAGGCCACGATCGCGGTATCCATTATTCCCTCCTCTAAGGCCAGGATTAGCGCCTCTCTTCCTTGCTCTGACTGCAACAACTCGAGTGCCGAAAGGGATAGAAAAACTTGAGGCCAATCTCAGACCATTGCCAAGACTTGTGCCATCAGCGAAGATCTCGCATTTGAAGCAGCTAAAATTTGCTGTGAGATCTAGCAAAACGGAAGGCTAAATTAGTAGAGCATTCAAAACTTGTACAAAATGTCTAACAATCACTCCCTTACAGTTTCGCAATCCTTGCGTATCTACGCTAAACGCCGTCTTTTAAACCGGTCAACCGAGTAATGGTTAACGCATCAACTGATCCCGCAGCAAAGAGTTCATCAACTCAGAGACCTTTCTCGGAAAGGTCTCGGAAAGAACTCGGACGTTTCTCGGAAAGGTCTCGAACAGGTCGGAGATTTTGCCCTATTGCGAGAGATAGAGGAGAATATTATGACTGGTCAGGTACCAAAAGGAGGGCTTCTTAATTAAGGTTATATTGGCAGGAGAACGATTGATCGCTGTCAGTTTCAAAACGTGACCAGCATCAGCATCGTCCAAAGCCGGACTTAATGAGCAGTCACAATGCGTGAGCGGGCATGTAACATGTTGGTTGACAATAGCGAACTGATAAAAAATTCA
>NC_090893.1:1355149-1370149 GCF_036669925.1 Montipora capricornis | reverse complement strand
TAAAAACAATTCTTATGCAAAATTTCGGAGGGACAAACAAAGAGCATTGTGCAGGGTAATTTTGATATTGGCTAATAAGACCAATGGAAGGCTTTCAAGCAAAACGAATCGAAAAAAAAGAAAAAAAAAAAGATTAAATCAGCTTTAACTGGTTCGCCGACTTTTGCTCAATTTTCAAAATGTACGTGCTAATAGCACGGAAATGTCAGGCAAAAGTTGGCAAACATTTAACCGAGTAATTTACTTTAGCTTAATGCAAGTTTGCGATGATTGTCAATGACCGCAAAGTTTGACAACAGACCCGAAAAGTCTCGTTAACTAAACGCAAACAAGATTAGTGAACACCGCCTGTGTGATCGAATACAAACCAAACTCTCTCTAAACGGATCGCAAAAATACCTGAAAAGCTTTAAAATGAAGCTGAAACTCCACAATCAGATTTTTTTTTCAAAGAAAGCACCAATCCATTGCCTGTCATTCCTCGACGATCCTCGATCGGGAGCCCAAACACGGTTGATTAGTCACAGGAAGTGCAAATACACTGAGAGAAAGACTGTAAACAAATACAGGTGATTTTTTTTGCCGATAAGAAATCAAAAGGACAAAACTATCAAATGACCGCAATCGAATAATTAAAAAAAAAGATCAAATTGAAGATAGCGAGTGTCTTCTTTTTCTCAGAACACTACCAAAAAGTGACCTGAGTGCGAGGGGAAAATGTAATATCTAAAATAATGTTTTGGGAAACATTGGCGCTGTCATTATATTTTCACGTTTATAAAAATTGCTGCAGCAAAAAAGAAATTTGTGGGAGAATACTGCTCCGAACATTTTCAGTATTAAAACTGAAGAAAGACACCGTTTCGTACGAGATGTCGTTCGAATTGTGGAGTACGAGGAGGAATGTATAATAGCTCCAATAATTTTCTGGGATACATTATCGCTGTCATTATATTTCAATTGCTGCGACAAATAAGAAATTTGTGGGAAAACATTTGCAGTAATAAAAAAGAAACCGGTTTCGTTCGAGATGTCGTTCGTATCGTGGAAAACAATGGCAACCAATTCCCGTTTTAACTTTCGCATTGCTGTATTTGATAGTCATCTCAAGTCCTAGCAATCGATGTCGTATTAGTTCCATTGAGTTCAGCTCGCTTTAACTAGTAACAAACTGTATTTACATTTGGTTTTAATAGTTACGTGCTACGTGATCAATTTTTCGCAATATTTCTCGGATTCCATAGTGGAAAAGAAGGCAGAGAGTGACAAGTTACCTCCGATTTAACGAGCGTGTGGTGAATCCAGCCCTGGGCTGCCACAAGATTTTCATTAGCATGACACCGGTTTTTAAAACCAAAGTTGTTTAGCTGGCAGAGATTTTCCAGTGGGAAGTAGTCGTAGGAAAGACACGCCACGCGCTTGTTACACTCTTCGAGACACTGAAACCAGTCTGTGGGCCTCACAGTAGACATCACATGCCCAGGAAGCCACTTGTTATGAAAGGTTAGACCATCTGAAAGCCAAATGGTGACGACCGCAACCGAAGTTACCCTCAACAGGAAAAGCAATCGAGCCATAGCGTGGTCCCTTTCAAGTTAACCAGCGGGATTTTAGAAGATGAGCAATGGTTACTCATTTGATATGAATCACGATGTCTCTAGCTTCATTTATTGGGCCAGGTGCACAATATAGCAGAGCTGTCATTGAAGGGGGGGGGGGGGGGGGTGCATGCCAGGAACAATGAAAATGTTTTGCATTAGAAAGAACATTTGTTCCCAGAGGAAAAAGAACCTATTGTTCCTGCCATGTAACATGGCTGCCGTGCAAAACCTCTATAGAGAGTTTACTGGGGCATTTGTCTTTCTTTGAAGAAAAAATGATTTTAGTTGGTGGAGACAAATTTTGGTCAAACTACTTTATAACGGGACACTTGCTTCTATTTCACAGATTAAATCACAGCCAAACCTCGTGTGCCTTGCTTTGTTCTTATGACTAATTTAGTGTAAGAGTGTAAGTCCGTGGTAACAATAGGCCCGCAGCACGTGCATAACTCACGAAAAAAAAACAGGTCTGTTGGAAGCGTGCTTGGGTTTCAACAAAATGAGCCCCAAAATCGGCAAGAATTTGTGACGCTGATGAATAATAAAGCAGCCGCTATTTCCAAAACGATGGAATTACCTGGTGATAAATCAAGGGGGGGGGGGGGGATAATATGTTGAAGCAAATTTTATAATATTTTAAATTATATTTTCATGATCGTTTTATTGTAAGCAAAGTATTCGACATGTAGTGCATTGTGAATTGAGACGTGGTAACCAAATTAAGTGCAGCAGACAACCTCGTCCCTCTCAGTTAATTGAAATAACTTTCCACAAGATAAATACATTAGGCAACAGCCGAATTTCCGCCGATGTTAATGGAAACACGAGGACCGTGATACCGACCATGTTAGTTATCTTAAGGTAATTATCTGTAGTGTTTTCATTGCTATCAGTTTATCCAACATTTGAAGGCTACGCCTGGGGCACGTTATCTTACACCCAGGCTGTTATCTCATTGTCCTTTATGCAAAGGAAATGTATTGCCAGTTAACCAATCATAGCTAAGTAAGAACATATATAAACACCAATTTTTAGGACAGCTTGAGAGAGTTGGCTGCAGGCAACGGCATAGTGCTGAAGTTCCATGCCAGAATAAATAAGTTAAAACGCTAAAGCTGTGTCTACAAAATCTCTCCCGTAACATTATACTTGGTTGTGAATGGAAAGTCAATGGCCAACCAAAGTACCGCATTTTTCCATCAGATTATGTGGTCTACCGAGAAGCCAGAATCACGTTTGGTGGTGTTTTTATTGCAGTCAAAGATATATACCCTAGTTATCCGTTAAATTATGACACCAACTGTGAAATCGTTTGGGCTTCTCTACAGTTACCCTGTCAGAAGAACGTTCCACTTGCATCTTTCTACCGTCCCCCGCATTCAAGCATCGAAACAACCATGCAGTTCATAAACTCTGTGAATAATGTGTTTTCGGATCAAGCTCCTGCGTACCCACATGTCATTATTGGTGGAGACTTCAATCCCGAAGGTATAAACTGGGAGAATTTGGAAATTACTGGACATGGTTCATATGCACAACGAGGCAGATCACCATAAGGCATTTCAAAAGCAATCCAAATCATCTAAAATCGATAAAACGACTTAAGACACCAAAAACCGGTCAGATTTGATTTCTCTCCTTTGCTATAAGGATTAGACAAATTTTCCCGCACTGTTTTTGTTATTAAAAGTCGTTAGGTAAACTGGGGTATGTTACATTATAATTTGGCTGCCCCTTCGAAGAGCTGATTGAAGAAGTGAAGAAACATGTTCAGTTTGACTTTTTTGGGCTGTTGGGCAACTGAAAACGCCACTTCGTTTGATTATTGACGTACTGTACTTCACTGACGCAGGATGAAAAGGAGTCTAAAAATAGCCTTTCTCATTGACGACACAAATGATCAATAATGAACAATACACTTTCAGCCATCGCACTGACATCCTCCATTTCATCATCTTACCAAGTCCTTTCTCATTTCCTTTCTCCCTAAAGCTAGGGTTTGCACTGTCTGACATTTTTCAGCGAGCTCATACTATTGTTTACATGTAGCTAAGGTATTTAAAACAGAAATTCATAATGCATGTTAAGATTTTGGGAAACAGAGAGACCGCTTTAACAAATCAAGGTTCACAAACCTCATGCTAGTCTTCAGACCAGGTGAATGAGTTCCAGCCAATCAAAGTAAAGTTTCGGGTTTGAAAAGGACATCTTCCTTGGTGTCCACGCTTTGCTTTTTTAATGACTAATTTTTTCCCAATTTCTTTCCCTGCCAAGATCTTTGGCTTTACTGAGCGTTATGGATGTGTTGTATTCACCTCCTACCATTTCTCCTTTTTGTCCATAGCTGGGAAACTGACTGTTCCCAGGTAAAAATAACCTTGCATCCCACACAAATTACTGATAACCCCATGATCGCACAGCTTGTAAGCCGTAGGATATCCTTTCCAGTGAATAAGATTTCACTTCGCAAAGGAATTCCCCTTCCTCACTGAATGTTGCATGTTCGCCGTCTGATTCTATTTCTCATCCCACCACAGGATCCTCCATTAAATGAAACTGTTAACAGGCTTGTGTCGGAGATTGTGTGACTATTGTAAACGGATAATTATTTCGAGCAAGCCTTTTTGAAACATGCCATAACAGGAGTTAAAGTATATGTCAATCAAAGTTAGAAATCAAAGATGGAAAAGCTCCAAGCATTTTCATATTGATTGAAATATTGATTGAAATATAAGACTGTTGTTGACAGATCATTTGTTTAATTTGTAATTGGGTTTACGTTGGTTATGTAACCGCTATGATACTGAAGAATTTCTGGCTGGCTGGCTGGTTCACTGTCTGACTAGCTGACAGTGCGTGCCACACGATTTATGACGTCAGAGTAAGTTATGTGACAGTCAGAGTAACTCATGTGACATTGTTTAGCGTGGTCGACAATTTATTTCAAGTCGTACTGGAAAAGTGTCTTTCTTTGCTTTGTTTTTTTATTTCTCGTCGCTTTCGTCGAGGTGAGCACATACGCCGATGTGGACCCATTTCCATCAGTAGGGCTAACGCTCACATGGTTCATATGGGATTGAAATCTAGCACTTCACATTACACTCTATTCAGTTAACTCTGTTTAAAACATAAGTGCTACACGGCCAACGTTTGTATAAACGTAACCTTTCCTTGTACTTGTATATGTTTTTTAAAGTTGACTAGCAAGTGCGAGAGAGTACGTACTTCAGAAAGTTATTAAAACGACTAAAATCAAGTGTACTTGTGATATCGTGAAGTTTGGTCTTAAGGCATTCGCGGCAAGTGGCACCTCTGACGGGTACACAAATGGAAGCGAAACTGGCACTGTTAGAGCTCACATGTGGCAAAACCGATGGAATTGTCGGCACTGACATTGTCAAGAGCGAGAAGCGAGAGGAAAGAAGTTGGAGAAGCCAAACTGGAAAAAGGAGAAAGCATAGACAAGGTAAAGGAATGGGGGCAAGTAATCGAGGAAAGAATTGATTTTTTCATAACAAAATTAAGGTTATCGAAACGCACACGAAGTCAGCCATCGTCAAACCCCGAGAACACAGAGAGAGAAAAGCAAGAGAATCTGCTGGCTCAAGAGCGCAAAGAGCAACTACAATTTGATAGGAAACTACTGGAGCAGAAAGAAGAACTCTCAAAGCTAAAGGATTTAGCCTATACACACAAAAAGGAAACTCTTCCAATCCATGTGATACTGGGGGCGAATGACTACACAAAAACCAAGATGGCCTGCTATCAGCGTTCAAGAGCCATGGGAAGCCCATATCTGCTGAACACACCACGTTTGGGTGGACAATCATTTGTTCAGATCCTGAAGAAATGATTGTTATTACTGGGTTGCCTTATAAGGCAAACCCAGTCGAGGTCTTCGTTTAGTTTGTTTGTTTTCTTTTTTTTCTTTTTTTTAGTTTTTTTTTTTTCCGTGTCGGTAAAAGTCTTGCCTGTCACTCCCCTGGTAAGTGGTGTCTTTGTGTATAGAGCCTTCTAGGCGTATTTTCTTAGGATCGAGAGGGTAGTGGAACTGCGTAGATTTCTCTGGTGGACACAGTAGAATCATTAACTTAGCCTGCAATGGCGTCGAAAGTCATGCAACGCGAATGGCGTTTTAGTGGATCCTTAAACAAAATATACCCTTATGGAGCTCAATAATGGAAAGTCAGTTGGATAAACTAGGCATGAATCTCAAAAGCGACGAGTACTGGACCTCGACAACAATCTATCGCCCGTCGAGACGAAATCAAAGTGAGCAGTATTTACCTGAAGTACATGGTAATTTGACACAATTGAGTTTCTTGTCTTCACGCACGCAATGAAATAGGAAGAGGTTTTCGCCTCTAAGAGCAAATATGTTGTTTGTTTCAATAAAATTTTCGCTGGAAAAGGATTCTGTGGTATTTTCTGCCTTTGTGAATTATAATATCATGTTGTGTATTGAATTTTCGAGCTTAAGGTTGAAATGTGATATGGGAGAAGTTTTTTAGTATTGCTCTGTAAGCAGGAAGGGTTTACAGACCTGTTGGAAGCGTGCTTGAGTTTCAACAAAATGAGCCCCAAAATCAGTGAAAACTTGTGACGCAGATGAATAATAAAGTAGCTGCTATTTCCAAAATGATGGAATTACCTGGTGATAAATAACGTCGTACGTGTCTTGGAGAGTAAATTTTGACTTTGCATAAATAAGAGTTGGGCGATTGTGATCTTTGTTTTGACTTCGCTCATTTCATTGTCAAACTTTTTAACACTTGACAGAAAAAGAAACTTACAAAAACCCGGTATCTTGCCATCATTTGACACAGATGCTTCACTGTTTGGCGAGTAAACATACAGCGGTAACTTAATCACGGCGCCCGCTGAATTCCGGCCAAGTCACTTTCGATTTTGCAATTTACTTGAACGTAGCAAAAATCTCCCAAAATGTTTGTCGCTGATCGTAACTTTTTATATTCTATATTCACGGTTCAAAATTAATGTTGTTTTGATGTCGTAAATATTTTATTCTCGATCGACCGTCCGGTTTCTGAAAACTGTGTATCGATAGTTATTTGCTTTTTCATCAATATTTGTTTTGCATAAAGCAAGCTAAAAAGATCTGTACCTTGCTGAGTTCGCATTTGTTAGAGTTAATAGTATTTTCGGTCCGATGCTTCTTTTTTAGGAGGGGTACGTTATTTTGGTCTCCCATCCAAACACTAACCCCGCCCGGCAGGGCTTAACTTCAGTGAACTTTAGTATTAGAAAGCCTTCAGATGCTCAGAGGGCACACTTGTGGTAAAAAGAAGTTGTGAGGGAACTTGAAAATTATCAACATGTCAGCCCAGAAGCCAATGTTTCTCGCTTCTCTTTTATTTGTTATTCTTCAGAGACTGGAATGCTGTATTTCAATACCACACAATTCAGTGCCTTCTGATTTTCTGTAGCACGTACCACAGGCAACCCAGTGTATGCTTCACAGAAGCATCTCGTTTTTAAAGGAACAGGGTTGGCGCAGTGGTGAGAGCACATGTCTTCCAACAAAATGGCCTGGGATTGCTCCCTTGAGGTGACGTCATATGTGGTCTAAGTTTCTTGGTTCTCTGCTCCATGAAGCAATCTCATTGAAACCCTTCAATTGATTAATTTCATTGGTCATGCTTTTTCTGCTTTTTATCCACAGTGTAACTTTCAGACTTCAATACACGTATTATTTTTGTTGTAATTATTATTGCTGTATTCTTATTTATATCACAATGATGATGATGATTATTATTATCACCGTTATCTTTTTGTGGCATGAATTACCAACATAGAAGTTCATTACATGTGTTCCTAGGGAATGTGTCAGAAGTGGGATCCTGGGATCATGGTCCACTCATGTTGATGAAATTTTTAAAATTATATATATAAGTAGCCATTCTTTCTCATAGTAAATTACAATATTAATGTGCTTTGCAATTTTCCTGTCTTAATTTTATAATTTCTTCACCTTTCCATATCCTCATCTTTCCACGTCTGTCCAGGCTTCTTGTCATCAATATGTATAAATGATATTGGTGTAAATTGGTGACAAATTCTTTCCTGGCACATACAGTACTATAAATTTATATCTGCACAACAAGGAAAAATTCATACATGTAGACACTATATTCAAAATAAAATTTTGTTATCGATAATTTGAAGTATGACGTAATAGACTTGTCTTTTTGTTCCATTTTTGACAAGTTGGTAAACAAAAAAGAGAAAGCATGAAAGCAGTTGCCTTCTCATATCAGGCAGAACATAAAAAACTGTTGCTCAGGCAATGATCACCACATAATACCCCTGAACAGTGGGCCTTCTTCATGTACCTCTGCAGCAGAAAATGAAGAAACCATCACAACAATGAATGTGACAGACCCTTTTTCTGCCACCCTTTCGCATCTGAGGCAGGGCTAATTACTTTTTTCATTTAACTGTCCATTCCATGCATAAAACTCCAGTTTTGTTTGTTTAAAATCAAAGTCCTTTTGTCCAAACCTGCCCTTTCATATCACACAGAAAATGAAGAAAAAATTAATGCACAAAACCCTCAATCAGTGAAGCTTCTACATCTGCAGCAAAACATGAAGAAACCATGACTTGGCACAATGAACGTCAACGACCCTTGTTCAGCCACCTTTTCCACATGTTAGGCATTTTAAAATTTCAAATGACATTTTACTGCCCAATCAGTAAAACACAGTTAATGGAACATAACCGTACTAAAAGGGCTATTCATGTCGCAATAGTTATCATGTTCTTTGTAGTCAGTCGTTCAAGGTCATAACATCAATGGTCTTGTTATAAATAAAACAAGGACATAAAGACCATTGACCAAATCTGTTAAGGCCTCATTCATTACTGCTAAAGAGCACGTGTAATGCGTACCTGCTACATCATAGACCCTGTGCAACTGGCTACTTTAACAGAGTCCAGCTATAAAAGCCTCAGTTAGCCGTCCAAAGTTCACTTGGCAGTTTGTCTTCTTTTGTAAACCAACTAGCTGTTTGCAATTTAACATTTTTCATCATGGTTCGTTCTCGTCCTGCTCTCAACCTCAGTCGTTCCACAGCAAAAAAGGCGGACCTCTTAAGATTATTGAGCTAAGTACTGCAGCTTTGTTAACAGGCTCTCAAACTACCAATAACAGGTTCAAAAGCTCAGCTTGCCGCCAGACTTGCAACCGCCTTGTTCGGCAATCCCTCCACGGCAGTCGCCCGTGGGCAAAAGCAATCGTCTAGGGTCAAGACGGCAACCACTAGAAGCCGTCGCTCGACTTCCAACACCGTTTGCACATGAGCAAACTGCGATAATCAGGTCCAAATGGCTCCAAAGACGCCAGCACACGTCCACGAACAAGACATCAAGGACTGCGCCCAGTCGGATGAAGACTCGTCCTCTTCTATCGGCAAGTTAATTGTCCATTCAATAAATAAAACTCCAGGTTTGGTTGCTTTAAGACAAACTCCATTTGTCCAACAAAAACGCCCTTTCATATTAGGCAGAACAAAAAAGAACTGTTGCTCTGGCAATGATCAATGTACTATACACCAGTAAGTGGACCTTCTACATTTGCAGTAGAAAAGAAATTAATGCTTAATTTTGCAGCAATGAATGTGACAGACCCCTTTTCTGCCACCCTTTCACATCTGACGCAAGAATGATCCATTCCATGCATAACTCCAATGTTGCTTGTTTAAAAACAAGCCCTTTCATATCAGTCAGACAGAAAATGAAGAAAACATTGCTAAGGCAACGATAAATGGACAAAACTCTCAATCAGTGAACCTGTACACCTGCTGCTGAATATGAAGTAACCAAAAGACCCTTGTCCATCCACCTTTCCACACGACTGTCAAGCTTCTTTAATATTAATAATAATTACATTAATTTTATTATTATAACTGTCCATTCAATAACTAAAACTCCAATTGTCCAAAAGAGCTTGCCTTTTGTATCAGGCAGAACAAAAACACACAAAAACAAGAACAAGAACACTGTTTCTCAGGCAACGATCAGGGCACAATACTCTTGATCCCTTGATCACTGGGCCTTCTAGATACATCTGCAGTGGAACATGAATGCCACGGTCCCTTGTTCAACCACCTTTCCACATGTTGGGCATCTGATTTTTTTATTTCGTAGGTAAGAAACACTTTATTTATACCTGCTTGTCCCGCCAACTCAAGTAATAATAATCATTGTCCATAAGAGCTGATTTCCACAAGGAGAATGTGGTTACAAGAAATTGGGCTTGCATCTGATTACTTGCAGGTCAGTTCTGAAGATAAGTGTCCCTTCAGTCGTAAATTAAACTATATTTAAAAAGACTCACTAACAATTCATAAGCCCATTGACCAATCAAATGGTCAATACACCACGTGCAGTGACTTTATATGACTTTTAAACGTATGGTATTTATTCGCCAAAAGCTGTTAAAACGTTAAGGTACTTAAAATTTTATGAATATTCCACTCTAAAGTTAGTACAAAATATATTGCCTTTTTGTGCTATTGAAGCACTTGATTCCAAGCGAGTATTGAATACATAAAAAGCCATTACGTCATTCATGGAATGTGTTGACGTTGCAACTTTCATTGGTAGGGAAATAACCACTGTACTAAAGATAGCAGTGGATAACGTAATTGTTGAAATTATGTGACTCGTGTGACTACTTTGCTAGCCATTTACTTATGTAAAATAACCAATTAAATTTAATCGTGATTTTTAAGAAAGAAAGGTGTAAGTTGTTAATAGAAAAGGTTCCAGATTAATTAAGACCATTAGGTCATCAGAGATTTCACAACAGCTACGACTGATGGTGCAATCAGAGATTTCACAACGGCTATATGTGATGGTTCAATAAGTTCGTGTGTAGTCGTTGTCAGTTGTTGTGCTGCAGATTGATCAGGTGATTTTGCGTCTATAGTCATCAGTGAATCAACAAGGACTGCTTGCAGACAAGAATCGTGAAGGTAGATGTTCTGGTGTTTATTTTGGAAACGCTTGTGCGAAGAGAATTTTCCAAAGACTAGAGCGGAATGTTGCCGATAAAACGCTTTTTGAGTATCTTTACCGTGTAGTGGTGGAATACTTTTCCCTGAGAATTTTTGATTGATCGCAAGATATTTAATAAGTCATGCAAAGCTTAATTGTTCGGCAAAAAGAGAAACGTTGAGTCACAGAAGCAAAATTCTGGGGGGTAGGGGGGTGGGGGATAACAGAAAAAAGGTTCATGGTATCGCTGACAAGACTGTGTAAGCTTGTAGTTTCGTAGGGTTCTATGGCCTGGAAAATTGTCACTTGTCCTAGTACTTGTTATTACGACAACAGTAAGAAATAAATATACCTAGGAAGGTACTTTCACCACGGACATAATGGCCTGCGTTATAATTTTTTTCTGGCTATGGCCCTGTGTGGTGTCTACAGTAGTCAATGAATCATCAAGGACTGCCTTGGAATGTGCACTATATTGCGACTATAGTGCTAAGAAAACAGATGAATTTTCAAAGTGCGGTTATAAGATTTAAAGATCTTTTTGTTTTGTTTTGTCGGTGAGCAGACCCAAACTCCCACTCGGCCATATAGTCAGTAGGACTTATGATGTTTATTCGCCAAAAGCTGTTAAAACGTTAATGTACTTAACATTTTATGAATATTCCACTCTTTATTTCGTACAAAATATAATTATTGCCTTTTAGTGTTATTGAAGCGCTTGATTCGAAGCGAGTATTGAATACATAAAAAGCCATTACGTCATCCATGGAATGTGTTGACGTTGCAACTTTCATTGGTAGGGAAGTAACTACCATACTAAAGATGGCAGTGTATAAAGGAATTCTTGAATTATGTGACTCGTGTGACTACTTTGCTAACCATTTACTTATGTTAAAAAACCAATTAAATGTAATCGTGACTTTTAAGAAAGAAAGCTGTAAGTTGTTACGAATGGAGGATGATGACACGAAGAAAATGCTACCCGTTCATATCATATTGGGAGCAAATGACTTTGCAAAAATACGCACTGGGGAGTGGTTGCGAGTAGGACGACGGGGAGACCCAGTTGTTGAATTCACCAGATTTGGATGGACAATTATGTCGCCTGGGGCTGATAGTGGCTTATCGCTGGCCCTGTTAGCTGTAAACTCTAATGCTGACTATAAGAAGTTGTGTGCTCTTGACGTATTAGGACTGGCGGACTCTGAAACCAGAGATCAGAGTCCTGTTTATGACGACTTCAAGGAACAGTTAGTTCGTTCTCCAGAAGGATGGTACGAAACTGGGCTACCTTGGAAGGGAAACTGTCCTCCTTTACCAAACAACCGGGAAGGGAGTTTGCGCAGATTAAACGCTCTTGTTCTGAAGCTGAGAAAGACTGACCTGCCAGACGAACATAACGCTGTAATCAGAGAACAGCTAGAAGAAGGCGTAGTTGAGCGAGCACCTGTTGAAGTTACTGGAAGAGAGTTCTTCCTACCCCATCGTGCTGTTGTGAGAGGAAATGCTGAGATGACAAAACTGCGAGTGGTGTACGACACGTCTGCACGTGCACCAGAGAAAGCCCCGTCGTTGAACGATTGCCTCCATGTTGGACCTCCATTACAAAACAAGGTGTGGAGTGTCGTTGTTGGAAACCGATTCCATCCTGTGGTATAACTCGACACTTCCATCAAATCGGACACGCTGGCGTAGCAACCACAGTGGCGAAGGTAAGGACAAAGTTTTGGATCATAAGAGCTCATGATTTGGCCAAGTCCGTAAAGTTCCGATGTGTGTGCTGCAGAGAAATTGAAGCAAGAACTGAAACACAACTTATGGCTTACCTTCCCAGAACTCGCCTGGAACCGTTCACGCCCCCATTTCATCATAAAGCATGTGATTTCTTTGGACCGTACAAAGTGAAGATAAGCCGAAAAACAACCACCAAGCATTATGGAGTAATCTTTACCTGCATGAACACGAGAGCTGTACACCTGGAGCTGGCAGTAGATTATTCTACCGTTGAATTTATGCAGACGGTGAGACGATTCTTCGCCATCAGAGGACAACCTGCGATAATGATGAGTGATAACGGTTCTCAACTTGTAGGCATAGAGCGCGAACTCAGAGAGATGATCCAGGGGTGGAATCACAAAGAGCTAAAAGAATTTAGCGCCGAGAAAGGAATGAGATGGTAGTTTACTACGCCTGGAGCACCACATCAAAATGGCTGCGCAGAAGCATTAGTTAAAGGCGCCAAGAAAGCCCTAAAGAAAGCAATTGGTGAACAAATCCTGATGCCATTTGAACTATACACCTGCTTATTGGAAGTCGCTAACCTGATGAATCAACGCCCCATTGGTAGAGTTCCTAACGACCCGGATGACGGCTAGTATCTGTGTCCAAACGACATGCTCCTTGGACGAGCTACCTCAATGGTACCACAAGGACCGTTCAGAGAGACCAGGAACCCACAGCATAGAGTAGAATTCGTACAGAAGATAGTAGACACCTTTTGGAGACATTGGACCCGAGACGTGTTCCCGACGTTGGTCCCTAGAAAGAAGTGGAACGCTGAAAAGCGCACCGTGAGAGTGGATGACATAGTCATCATGGAAGATTCCAACTCTGTTCGCGAAAACTGGACCATCGGAAGAATCATTAATGTTTACCCAGGAAGGGATGGCAAAGTTCGAAATGTAAAATTCAAGACGTCAACCTCGGAGTATAAAAGACCTATCACAAAGATTGTGATCATATACCCCGCAGAAGGATACAAGGACTGATGTAGTTTAGGATGAGGACACTGCCCTCATCGGGGCGGAGAATGTTAACGTAGTTTTTGGACTATGCAAGGAATTCATAGTTAAGGAATTTGCGGTAGCCTCGTACACGCCCAACAGGAAACTTAAATAGTAGATAAACCTCAACTTTAATTAAGCAGTTTAGGTTTTACCCGATATCTGAATTGGACATGTTTCATGTGATTTACTGCTTACTTGTTACACTGTTTTATGGTTATCCCGATCAAGGAAAATTAAGAAAACTCGCCATAGAAGTAAGTTTATGATCGCTGTTGTAATGTTACCAATAATTTCAGTTTTGTTAGTGTAGTAGGCGCAGAACTGTGGTGGGATGGACCTGCTTGGCTCTCAGAACCTGTCAAGTGGCCAGACGACATCATGCCGGGACCAAGCTCTGAAAGTATGGCAGAACGAAAGCTCCAGCAAGAAGTGTTCCCGGTTGGAGTTGAGACCCATGATGATTTTGATTTGGTCCTATGGAAGTTCGAACTGCGTAAGGCCGTGAGGATTGGTGCTTGGGTCATGCGATTTCTGCATAATTCACAGTACTCTTTCAGCAAGACCAAGGGACCACTGACCACAGTTGAGGTTGAAAAATGTCAGATGTTCCTAGTCAAGAGAGCACAGCTACAAGGGATCAGCCACGCCAAATTTGACAAAGACCAAGAACAACTGAACCTGCAGCCTAGTGAAGAGGGTGTATTGGAATGTCGAGGACAGATCCAGGGCGAGTACCCAATGTACCTGCCTGACTCAGCTCTATTAGCAGCGAAGATAGTGCAACGGGCTCACGTCACTACACTCCATGGGGGAGTTGGTCTAACCATGGCGAGAGTAAGAGAAAAGTTCTGGATACCCCGTCTTCGGAAATTGATGAAGAGAATTGTGAGAAATTGCAGCGGATGCAAACGCTTTCAAGCTGTGGCCTTTGCAAATCCGCCACCTGCATCTCTGCCAAGAGAAAGAACGGAAGGTAACACGCCCTTCAACGTGATAGGCGTGGACTTTGCCGGACCTGTGAAATACCGTGACAAGCGCAATGATAGCAAAAGGCCCATGTGGTGTTGTACTCCTGCAGCCTGACTCGCGGAGTGTTTTTGGAGTTACTGCCCAATTTGGAGACTACACAGTTCATCAAGAGTCTGAAACGGTTAATTGACAGAAGAGGACGACCATCAAAGGTATATTCGGAAGATAAATGGATAGTTTACCTCAAAGCATCATACTTACATGTAACTTGACATGTTCTCTTATTTACCTTACAAATTGGTTTGAAAAACTGCCTCTCTTGTGTGTAAGGCATGGTTGCAAATTTCTCAGGACAAAAGTCTGATTATGCAAGGGATATCGAATTCTTAGAAGTAAAGGCCCAAAACGCATCAAAGGAGACTGTAGATAACTTTTTTCAGGCGGTTAAATGGAGGCCTTGTCCCCTTTACTCTATAGACTTATCTGGTGCAAAAACAGCCTGGTCAACATTCTGTGAAATAGTGCAAAATTGTACTGGAGTGACAGTTTTAAATATGGCTAAGGTTGTGGAGCTCAACTTGAGGAAAACAAAGCTAGTTGCCAGCCATCTACTTTTTATTACG
>NC_090893.1:1345149-1347649 GCF_036669925.1 Montipora capricornis | reverse complement strand
ATTACAACAATGGATGCAAACTACCTTTGTTCAACCCCCTTTCCACATCTAAGGTAACCTTTTTTCATTTTAATTGTCCATTCTTGATCAACAGTGACTGTTAAAGGCATAAACAAGCGAATACTGATGAAGTTAGTAGCCGACATTTCGGAGTCATTGTGACACCATTCTCAAGGCAAAGTGAACAAATTAATGCAAAGATTTGCTTAAAAGTCTCTACAAATTAGCATAATAACAAAGACTCACAGTCAAGTTCTTCAATTGAATACCTTTGCGTGAATCGAGTCAGTTAGCATGTTTAAGGATGTCATTTATTAATTGCATTATTGTATCGTAATAAAGGTTTGAAATAAAATATAAAAAAAAAATTAAAAAAAAAAATGTTTAAGGATGTTTTTAAGTATGAAAAGCATCTCCTCAATTAGGCCATCAAATTGGCTTGAGCATTTAGCAAGCACATGAAATTATTCTGAAAAACATGTAGGTACTCTCAAGTTATGTTCATTCAAATGATGTTTACAAATTGACAAACATTTTTGTTTGTGTCCATCAATGCATTCATGGAGGTGGCTGCGAGTGTAAACCACATAATATCCTGCATCACACAGGTTACATTGAAATCTGTACACTAGGCATTGTTGGTTAACAGCGGCTGGCTTGACTTCTCAAACTTCAAGATCTTTGTTGAGTTTTACGCTGGTGAACACAGACTGAATTGAGATCATAATTTTCCACTCAATAAATAAAACTCCCAATTCTGGTTGTTTAATTTAAACAAACTCCCTTTGTCCAAAAAATGCTGCCCTTTCATATCAGGCAGAAAACGAAGAAACCATCGCTCAAACAACAATTAATGCAGATCTTGATCAGTGGGCCGTCACCTTGTACATCTGCAGCACAACATGAAAAGACTTATCACATTACAGTGAATGCCAAGAACCTTGTTCAGCAACTTTTCCACATCTGAGGCATCTTAATTATTTTTCTTTAATTGTCCATTCAATAAATAAAACTCCAATTTCGGTTCTTTAAATTAACACAGACTCCAATTGTCCAAAGCTGCCCTTTCGTATCAGGTACTGCAGAAAGACAATGAAGTTCTAAAGCCTTGGTTCTGAAGACAATGGTGAACGTGGATCTTGATCTGTGGACCTTCCACATTTGCAGCACAACATGAAGAGACCATTGCTTACCGCAACAAAGGATGCAAAATGCCCTTGTTCAGCCATCTTTCCACATGTATCTAAGACATCCATTTTTTAATTTAATTGTCCATTCAATATTTAATAATTCAAAACTCCAATTTCATCCAAAAAAAAGGTGCCCTTTCATAATGGGGCTAAATGTAATTTAGGCAAGGTTAAACTCAAGACAATGCTGGCCAGCAGTCTCTTCCTTTAGTGAGGCGGGCAGCCCCTAGGGTTTTGCAGGGCCTCAGTAAATTTACAGCTCCCCCGTTAACATCAACCATTTTGCTCATGTTGTGTCGCGTGTACAGTTGCTGAGAAAAGCTTTGCTCCCGTCCATCCCTTCCCTTCAGGTAAGTGTTGATAAGCTTTCAACATTCCACTGAGTATTCAGTGTGACAGTGCCTGGGTGGTTGCCGCTCACAGGGTTGTCATGGTTACCTTTCGCGTGTGCTTACGGCACCACCACAGACCTTACAGGCACCTTCTCCACACTTATCTATTGGTGATGAGTTTAAACAGGCATGAATGCAGAAATCTCTTGATCAGTGGACCTTCTACATCTGCAGCACAACATGAAGAAACCATTGCTTATTGCAATATGAATGCAAATTACCTTTCTTCAGCCACCCTTTCACATCTGAGGCAGGATTACAGCAGCTGCTGTAATACCATTTTTAAATCTACATGTAACTGTTCAATGAATGAATAAAAAATGAGAAGGAGATTGAAAACCACTGGTGCCTGGCCATATCGTATCATACAATCTGGGTTTCTGATATGCTGCGGAAAAAAATTAAAGATTATGCAGAAATTTTTGGCCATACATCGTACATTATCCGTAAACATGCATTAATTACATGGATGTATTTACATGCTTATGGTAAATCAGGACTCGAAATTTCGACCAATACAGTCACAATTGACTGAATTTTTTCCCTTTGTGATTAAAATACATGTACAGTGTATATGAGGAGTCGCCAATTTGCGACCAGCTTTCACCATTGAAATAAAAGGGTTAGCAGTTAGCATTTTCCACAACTTTTGCTAAAATAAATAAAGCAATAAAAACTTATTTTGTTTCCCACCATAAATTTTCTTTCAATTTGGAGATATGGAGCAAAAGTGTAATTAATTATGATTGGACTGCGATCCATTCCCTTGATCATGACCATTTTTAGCAGTTCTTTTTACACACATGACTGTATTGTGGGCTCCTATTTTCCCTATGATTACATTATTAATGACACAATTTAATGCACCTAAATTTTCATACATATTTTAAATTTCAAGCCCACGGTATTTGTACATGT
>NC_090893.1:1330149-1340149 GCF_036669925.1 Montipora capricornis | reverse complement strand
TTCAATTTGCGGTCTTGATCCCGTACAGTCACTAATGGACTTATTTTTTGACACACTTTACGCGCGGAAACAAAGGGCTGCCACTAAAACCAATCAGAGAACCCCATGTCAAGCGTGACTGCTATTATTCCATGTTTTCAACCTCGAACCTAGGCTCTCTCTCTTCTCCTCCCTTGTCTCGACGACAAGGGAGAAGTAAGAGAGCCTGGGTTCGAGGTTGCCATGTTTTTTCATGGACATGTTAAGGGTCAGTTTCACGGTTTTGCGCATGTCCAAGCTTTGCCGCCAGCAATTGTAAATTTAACGGTTTCTTACTGAACCAGATGGCGTTCATATTAAAGCAAATACACTGAACGACTGAGGCCCAAATTTGGTTGAAGATACGGCGGGTTTACACAGAAAATATCAAATTTAGTTTTGACCATCGAATTTACTGTGCGGGTCGAACCTTTTATTCTACGCACGTCGCATGCTGTAGGTTAATAACAAAGGAAATGATTGCAAAAGTAGTTCCAATTTCCACTTCAATGGCATTGTTTCCGTATCCTGCATGAGTGCTTTCGATTGTTTCAATAACAATGGAATTAAATGAGCTGACGTGACAGTTTGCCCATGCGCAGAGACGCGAAACTCTCCCTTTAACTAATTTTCGCGGGAAAGAGTATTCTAAAAATAAACTTATTTGTGACTGTGCTGGAGAGCCCACCCATGCCATAAGAACACTCTTCATCTAATTCACTCTTGGTTACAGCCAGCACATATTGCGGAGCGACGACAGAGTAATCGATGTAAACGCGAGAAGATAAGCTACAGAGGAGGTAAAATCGACCCCTATATGCAGAATGAACTTTAGTTTATTTCTTCACCGCCCTCTAGGAAACAAGATAAGAAGGTCAAATTTCGGGATTTGTAAAGGAATGGGGTGAAATAAATAAATTAAGAGTTGTACGCCCTGAAATCATGTGAAATGGTTGAATTTTAACTACGCCGAGATGCAATTAATTTCAGATAGCGATACTGTCGTCGCTCCTTAAGTGAACTCATGTAAAATGTAAGTGCTTTGTTTATAGTGGAAGTGAACTTAGCTATCAAGCTGTAGTTCACAGGTACTCCACTTTCAACAATTGCAAATAAACGATTCAAACTTAACACGAACACGATTAAGAACCCCAACTGGCTAGAGGCAACCAGTTAACTATTTACAAAGCGTGGTGGAGTTGAATCCGGAACAACTGGAAACAAATCCAAACCAGAGGTTAGAACGGGATTTGAACCCTGGGGCAGCCGCATGCAAACCAAACGCCCTAACCACTGGACCACACCGTCTCCCTAGGAATGTGCCTAGGGAGACCACAGGGGCTATCTTTATATAGCTAGGCAAACCAACCGCCCATTACCCAAGAGTAAGAATCTGGTATCAGATTTGTCCCCAACAGCGTCAGAAACGTGTCTATTTTTTAACCAGGTTTTGCAGGATAATAAACAAACGGCTACCTGAATATATCCAATTCAAATATCCCGAGGTTAAGATTCTTTGTGTCTTGTATTTGCATTTATTATGTATCATTCACATTTAAATGATATGGAAATACCTGGAGCAAGACGTTTCATCCCCAAAGGGATTAATCAGTAGCATAAATGGGTAAAACATCGAGTAACTCCAACTTGGTTTCAGAGTAGTCACTTTTCTGACGCTGATGGGAGCTTGGCCAATTTGGGAAAATCTTACTCTTGAGTGATGTCCTCTAATGCAAACATGATTTTGGTTTTACAGGGTGCCAAGCAGAGTAAAGAACAAAATAACTAAGGAAACAGGAAATTTGCTCTAAAAAATAGGAAATTATAAATAAAAAAAGGAAGATGAAAACAGGATATCCTACAAGACCTCAGACAAAAACGTGACACTCTAGCGACACTCGAAGCTTCCAAGGTATACCCCGTTCTCAAAGGAAAGAAAGGAAAGTGTACCTTTGCATTTTGAACACACCATAGACAAAAAACTAGGAAAGGTTGGAGCAAAAAGGACGGGCTTAGAATGATAGGAAAACGAAGGAACTTGACACCCTGACTTTTCCCATAGAATTGCTATTTAACCTTTAACAAGAGCCATACACCACAAAGCTGTTAGTGAGCAGACAGCTCGTGGGCAAAGAGAGGTCTCGGTACAAGCAGATGTCATATCTGGTAGAAAGTGGTTTCCTAGAAAGATTTTCACGGTATCGAAAAAGGGACGAAGGAAAAAAGATGACAGCGAAACTGTTGCAAGTAATGGGGTTTTCCTGGTTGTATAATTTGATCTGCTCGAACTAAGTCCTCCAAGCACTTGGTCAGCTGCAGAGGCGCGGTATGGGAAGTAATTTGCCATGGCTCTTGGAGGGAATAACGAAGAAGTAAACCAGAAAAAAAAGTTTTCAACGCCGCCGCCGCCTAACCTCTATTAAAAAAGAACAATTAAAAAAATTAACCAAAATAAACGTGAACACTGAACTGAAGATGTAAGCTTTTTTGAGCCATGGAAAGCAACCGGAAGTGAATTTGACACATTCACGGGTAGTGTATTCCTCACATTTTCAAGCAAACCCTCCCTATAAGGGTAAAAGAAAAAAAAAAACCCTACTTCCGGTTACACCCTGCACCGCTCTCAAAAGCCTACGGTGAAGCTTTGCTTCTGAACGACTGGGTAAGTTCGAATTCTCAGGAGGCACTAGAAGAAAACCTACTTTAAAGTTTGTCCAACAAACACTCAGTTCCAATAAGGTTACTGCATTTTTGTGGGGCGTGACTCGTTTACTTAACGGCAGCGACCCTCTAATTGAACCACTAATTCCGCTTTGGGGAACGTTCCTCCTGCGTGCTGTTGTTTACTTTTCTGGAATCGCCTCCTTCACTTGCTGGTTCCCAGCGCTGGTTCGAGGATAGGTGTGGTCTCCGTCTCCTGCCGCCCTTGTTGGAAACTCCCGGGGAATTGCCGGAACTCCTCGGACCTCCGGCCTGATTGTTTCCTGCCGGATTCTTTTTATCCTCAGCGTTTGATCGTGGTGAAGTTCCTTGATTTTTGGGAAGAGAAGGTGCCTTAGACCCCGTCACTCGTTCAGCACTCTGAGGCTCTCCTTTAACTCTTTCTTGCAATTCAGCTCTTGGCTTTTTACCCTCCCGAGAATCCTTCAAAGCCTCCGCCTTTAAAGCGTAGTTTTCCTGATGCCTGAGCTGTGGATCATCCCCTTTCTTTGGGCCGCCACCTGCCGACTTCACGTCTGGCTTTTTCGGACCACATTCATATTTAGAACCTTTAAAGTCATCAAAACCCTTTTGATGCTCGCGTTGCTGACTAATCTTTTTCTTTGGGGGCGTTTTTCCCAGCTTCCTTGGAGCACTTTCTCCTCTGGGACTTTTCAGGTCGTCATAACTGTTTCGATGCCAGAGTTGTTTATCTTTCCCTTTCTTTGGACTTTCACCTGAAGTCTTTTCCTCCGATTTCCCTAGGGTACTTTGGTTTTTGGAACCGTCAAAGTCGCTGTAACTCTTTTGTTTCTCTTTCCTTGGGAAATCGCTAGGACTCTTCTCCTCTGGTCTCTCGGAATTACTACCATTTTTGGAACTCTTGTTTTTGCTGGCTTGTTCACCCCGCCTTGTTTGTTTTTGTTTTACAGGTTCTTCGGGCATTCCTGTCTTGGCAGCTGTTGATTCAGTTGTGGAGCTTTCGCGCTGTTCTTCTTTGCCACGCAACATACCTGTTAATTTCTCATCCACCACATCCGTACGCCTTGCAGCGAGGGAAGGATCACACTTTTGGTGTTCTATAGACGCCACTCCATCGTTACCTTTAATCGACTTTGAGACACTCGTCTGAATTCCACCACCAGAACCTTCAAAGTCGCTGTAATTCTTCTGTTTTTCTTTCCTTGGGAAATCGCCAGGACACTTCTCCCCTGGACTTGCGGAATTATTGCCATTTTTGGAACTCTTGTTTTTTCTGGCTCGTCCACCCCGTCTTGGTTGTTTTTGTTTTACAGGTTCTTCGGGCATCTCTGTCTTGGCAGCTGTTGATTCAGTTGTTGAGCTTTCGTGCTGTTCTTCCTTGCCAACCAATATACCTGTTAATTTCTCATCCACATCCGTAGACCTTGTAGCAAAGGAAGGATCACACTTTTGGTGTTCTATAGACGCCACTCCATCATTACCTTTAATCGACTTTGAGACAATTGTCTGAATTCCACCACTTACATCCTCTTTCTCCTCAGCACACACTGCCTTGAATTCGCTGTCCTTGTCTGGACCGAACCAAGCTTCTCTTCTCACCGGCAGTTGGTCATCAGGTTTGTTATCAGGATGCACCAAAGCGCCCTTTTGCTCCAGGGTAGCATCTTCTGAGTCGGCAGATGTAATTTGGAGAGCATCTTCCATTTCAGGCGAAGCACCTTCCTCCCACAAGCTCTTCACCTGGCTTAGTTTGGATAAAAGTTGATGTTCCTCAGGGGTTTCAGCCAGTTTTGGATCCTTTGGACCTAGGTGCTCAAGTTCCTCTGGCTAACAAAAGAGTAAACGTTGAGTTAAGTCACAGGGATCCATATATAGATGTTATTGAACTAGTGTGACAGCACGCTAAGCACCGATCACTTTGAAAAATTTAACTGTTGTGTTCACAATGGCTAATGACAATAACGATGTTTGAAACATGTTCCATAAGCTCAAAAACGTAGATGACAGATGTATTTTGTCGATGTTGACTCGGGGATACTCGGAAAAAAGTCCGAGTGCTCCTTTGCAGGAGTCGAACCTACACGAACTTCAGATTGCTAGTTCAGATGTCCTACCACTGAGCTATAAGAGACTCAGAGGAGCTAGGCCATTAAACTAGGTTCAGATGACAATTGTCTGTTGATGACTCGGGAATTCTCGTTGCAGTAGTCGATCACCCTAAACCCTTTAGATTACTACTTCGGATTCTTTACCACTGGGCTATAGGAGACTCGTGGGAGATCGGCCATTCAACTAGGTTCCGATGACAATTGTCCATTGGTGACTCGGGGATACTTGGAGAAAATCCAAGCGCTCCTTTGTAGGAGTTGAACCTACGATCTTCCCATTACTAGTTCGGACGCAATGGACAACTGTCCCGCTACACTGCTAGGACTGGAATTGTCGAAATGGTGCATTGCGTAGTTTTGTTTTAAGCCCCGTCTACACGCGCAATTTTTATTTGTTCGTGTGGATGAGGAAATTTGGCCAATTTGTATGTGACAAATGCATTTGCTGAAAAGCTGGCGTGTTAGCTTTTGTGTGACAAATAAAAGTTGTCGCCTACGAAAACTTGCTCGTGTAGACGACTCCTCACATAAAATGTGGCCAATTCCTGCCTCTTAGTGAGCGCCTTTGGAGAACGACCAGGCTACCTTGCCTTCTTTCTGCTTGTTATGATATCTCTCACTTAATACAGGAGCTGTGATTGGTCAATTCTGCGGGCCATAATTCTACAGTACAGCCCGCTGTCGGCCGCTAGTTTTCTTTCCCGTGCCCCGGTTTGACCTCAGAGCTATAATAAATATCTTACGAACCTCGAATCCTCGTTTTCTTCCCGTTGATTTATGGCCCGCACGCTTGGGCCATAAATCAACGGAAAAAACTCGGTCAGTAACTTACAGTGCGGACCTCGAACTCGGTTAGTAAGAGGTATATCTCTGCTGTCCAAAGGCATTGCTGACCCGCTAAACTGTGAATTGTCAACAAATTATTTGTCGTGCTATCCACACGATCAAATGTACTTGCCAAGTTAAATTGTCACATAAAAATTGCTCGTGTAGAAGGGCCTCTAAAAATTATAGGGATACTTGCGCTATCAAGGTCAAAGGAACAACAACGTGACCATACCTCGTCTTCTTCTAAACTCATCTGAGCATTCTCGGTTTTCTTATACTCTTCTTCAGCCACCTTCACAAGGTTGATGAACTGTTCTCCTGTCTAAACAGGCAGAACACCACATTAGCCATACAGTTTTGAAAAAAAAAAAAAAAAGCATGAATACAAAGGTTTTCAATGAAATAATACAAACAGCACGACATAAGAAACAAGGTTGGTAACTAATAAGAAGGGCTTTGAAGCGAAATTGAGTTTCAACAAAATTTACTACTGACAAGGCCTAAAATGGTTGATAAGGAATGAAAGGTTCTCCCAGATCTTTGTAATGACCTGATCCTAAAGAAAATGAAGCTGAACTTAGTGAAAAATCTATTCCTAAGGAAAAACAGTATTGATTCAATACTGATAAAACCAGTATGGCCAATATGGTGAGCTGACCATGTGAGCTCCAATCAGATTCTGCGGAAGAGGTTGCTGGTACTGCACTGGGGTCTGGGGCATAAGCGGGGGAGGTGATCCAAGTCCAGGCGGCCTTTCAGGAGAATGGGGAAACCTGAGCTGTTGAGCCATCGGATGGGGAGATACGGCGACTTGGGGACTGACCATGTGAGCTCCAATCAGATTCTGCGGAAGAGGTTGCTGGTACTGCACTGGGGTCTGGGGCATAAGCGGGGGAGGTGATCCAAGTCCAGGCGGCCTTTCAGGAGAATGGGGAAACCTGAGCTGTTGAGCCATCGGATGGGGAGATACGGCCACTTGGGGACTGCCACGTATCAAAGGTTGGGGCGATCCCATGATGGCCCTTGGTGTTCCAACGAGACCACCTTGGGTCAAGTGGTGATGTATCAACTGTCCCGGTGATCCAGAGGTAGATGCTGGTAAACCAGAGAAGCTGGCATGAGGAAGGGGCAGTTGACTCTCAAACTGAGCATTCCTTTCTCCTGAAGATGGGGTGGTTCTGCCAACTGGCCACATCACATTTCTACAAATGTTCGGAGGGTTCTTGAGGGTTGTTTCGAAGTTGTGTTCTGGTGGCTGCTGTCCATGAGCTGGAGAGCTTGCAAGCCCAGGTGGCAAATTATCTGAATGTCCTCTAACCATCTTCAAGTTTGCATCAACTTGAGGATCTGGTGTTAGAGGATACGGAACTAATGGCCGCACAACTGGAGAAAAATGTCTGATCATCATCAGGGCGTGTTGCTGTCGCAGCCACATTGGACTAGGAGAACCAACAAAATGACCACTTGGGGCGTTAAACACAGCAGGATGGTGCCGAGGAGGTGTTTGGGGAGACATGGGGTTCCCCTCAAAATAACCAACTGTTGGTCTACTTTCTGTGGGTGTTGCTGACACACTTGATGGCATTGTAATAGGCGAGCCCGAAGCATGAGGCACTGTCCTAGGGCCATCTTGCAGGTAAAACCCAGGAGGTGGATTTACGCGTTGGGAAGGATTAGGAAGAGAGTGTGCTCTTTGAGTACGTACAGGAGAAACACTGGGAGAAACAACTGGTTCTTCAGCCTCCTTTGAAGCTAAAGGAGTTGACACAATCGGTAATACAGCCTGTGGAAGAGTGCTGCTTGGATAAAGAATCGCCTCTTCTTGTTGACTAACAGTCATAGTCACGTTGACTGACTTTGGATCGACATTGTTGTTAACCTGTGTCAGTGTATCAGATGAAGGGGCTCCACTAGCATTTACCGAGTTAGCGCTCATCCCTGCACTGCTCTGTTCTCCTTTCAATGGAGATGGGACGAACTGAGGCCCTGGTTCTGAACTGGATATATCATTCACGCCTGCTTGTGGGAGTGGAGGAACGTTTGTAGATTGTTGTCCTGTAGGTTGGGGTGTTCTATTTACAGTATTGTTGTCTTGTCCCTGCCTGGGGGGAGTTGATGCAGACCTTTCGCGAGAAGGTCCAGCACTAAAAGGCTTGCTGCTTAAGACAGGTGTCTCTGTAGGCTCTACTTGTCGCGCTTTTCTCTCTTCTTCTTCTTCTTTCAATCGTTCGGCTCTTTTGTTGGATTTGGAACGAGGACAATCCTTGGCAATGTGCCCTATTTTGCCACAGACTCGGCAGTTCCGGTCATTTGGTGCCTCGTAGCCATCGGTTAGGAAGTACACATCAAAAAAATACTGCTGTGCGAATGCAATCGGTATGTCATAGCGAGGAAACCCAAAGCGCTCGCGTCCTTTGATAAAAGCAGTCATGATGTAAGTGGCCATCTTTCTTGTCACTCCAGCACCCAAATTATGATCAAGATTAAAGGGATCTGTAAAAAAAGAAATGATGTTCCGAATTGAGAGAATTGGAATATGTGCAGGTGGTCATTATTTTGATAAATTGTTTACTACTCAGACTAAGGCTTTATGTTAGTTTGAGCCATCCCAGACTCGCATTTGATTAGCCATGAGACTTTCTTTGGATCATAGATCAATCAAAAGGCTTGGTTTGTTACCTCTTTTTGTACCGAATTACGTCTTTTCTGGACTGTGTTACCTGGAAACTGCATTTCTCTTAGCCAACCAGAAAATTAAAAACTTGCCATTATTAATTAATTAATTAATTAATTAATTAATAGAATCAAAATAGACTCAGTAAGAACACTTGTCATAACAACTATTGGTGGACTTGAAGCTTACTACGACTAAAGACACGAAAAAACATTAAGGACAACCCCTTACCCTCAATTGCAAACACATGTTTGGTCCACATCTTCTCAAACTTCGTCAGTTTCTTTGTCCCTCTGCAGCAAACAACATCATGTTCGAAGTCAAAAACTTCGGTATAATACTTCAAAAAGTCAATCCAAAGCAATCCTGCACTCATTCTATTCCTCTCTTTCGGTTTCCATAGGCTATTCTGGGAAGCAAAAACATTGATAAGGTACCAAGTCACTTTTCCTAGAAAATAGAATTTTTTCATTCGAGTTGCTACGTTTTTATCAAGAGAATAGGAAGCTTACGCAAGGACAACGCCAATGAGAACGTTGTCCAAAAATATTGTTTCCCGTTGTCACAATTTCGTGATAACTTTATTTTAAGGGCATGTATCAACAATTGGTATGAACAGTGTGGTTGCTTGGAAAAAAAAATGAAAAAAAAAAAGTTTCATCAGGTTCTCACACATAAGCATAAATTCGCTCAATAGGCCATTTCCGAGTTCATGTCTGCCTCCTCTTCAAAGCGAATCTAAGTGCGAAGTCTTTCTTCTGAAAATTAGTTTTCATTCATATGTAAACTAGAACTAATTCCCATCACAAAAACTTTGCACTTAGACTCGCTTTGAAGAAGAGGCTGACGTGAACTCGGAAATGGCCTATTCACGTCGTTGTCAGGACTAGGACAGCCAAGAAATGTACCAAAATGCAAAAGACACGTGCAGGACGTGCAGAGTCTTTGTTTTTGTTCAATAACCCCATTCAAATGGACGCAACATTGTAACATCCTGCATCCGTTTGCACACCTCGTTGCATGTTGTTGGGTGTTGTTGCACGAAGTTTGAAACTGGTCAAACGTTTGAGCCAACAACTCCCAAGATTTCTTTTGTTCTGTGAACGGCGAAACGTATAGCAACAATGTTGGATCCCTTTGCACAGCTCTTCCAACATTAGGGAGCTTAAGCACGCGCGTTTTCGAGACGCGGACGACAACCGGAAGTGCGCTATTTTCCCTTTAGACTTTTTTTTCACACAACCACATTGACATTGCTAAGTATCTTTTCTCCATTAGAGATGATTAATATAAAAATCTGGGAGACACCACTGCCCTGGCGTGCGAAATGCTCTCTTCCGGTTGCCGTCCGCGTCTCAAAAAAGCGCGTGCTTAAGCTCCCTATTGTTGGGGCCACGCACGTGGATTACGTTTGGTCTCCACGGAGATAGTAATGCATTAACATGTTGAAAACAAGATGGCAACCGAATTTTGTAAGTTTACAATGTCTTATGGGTCGTGTCCTTCCCAAAATACACTGCACATCCTTACATTGTTAGCAGTTGTAGCGTCTGTTTGCACTCAACTCCAAACACCATCCAACGTCTGCAGAACCAACAAATCCCAACAATGCTGGGAATTCTTGCGTCCGTTTGAACGGGGCTTAGTAGGGAAGATATCATTGACGTCAACTATAGTCATTAATGTGCCA
>NC_090893.1:1297649-1322649 GCF_036669925.1 Montipora capricornis | reverse complement strand
TAATTTTGGGTTTAAAGGATGGATGCCAATGAGTTAAAAAAAAAAAAAGAAAGGAATTCACCTCTTCTCTCACGTGATTCTCCAATGTCATGCAGATGTCAATATCACTGTTTCGAAACCCAAAGCCATTCTTGGATGAACCAAACAGGGACAGTCTTGCATCTAGAAAAAGACAGCACAAGCAATAATGGAGTGAAAACCTCCCTTCGTCAGCGGTGGCTCAGTCCAACTGACACATTGATCTTGCAAAGAGAAATGCACTTTCTTTATATATAATACTATATTTGCAATTCCAGCAGTTGGATATGAAGACTGAATAATTTTACATAGGTCAAGTAAGTGGTTTGCAGTGTTCGCATCAGTGGGGTATCATAGCTTTGTTTACATGTACTACACCTTAAGTTTGTAAGTAAACACTACATACAAATCTCCAACTTATATTCGATGTTCACTTTGAGTCTATGACAACTCGTGGATTTTAAGAGGACTTAACCCAGAATGAGAACCAATCAAACTTCAAACATGGACTGAGTGCTCAGGTGTGCGAACAAGTTCATATATTCGATACACGGACATGTTAATCGAAGGAGGAGCCACAATATAAAACAGTGTTGCGACAAATGAACCAGCACTGCATAGATTGCTAAGCCTCAGGAAAACATAAAGTATCAAAATATCTGTCTTTACAAACATTCGCTCGGTATTCACATGTACCAACCGATGACCCTAACCAACTCTTTCTTTTTGCAGTTAGAAGGCTCTCCTTGGCATACTAATAACGATAAATGACCTCAGCAATATCTTTGATATTGAACTTAGAACGAAAACAAGCTTCGTTGTATTTTTGGCCATCTGTTCATAGGCTGCATAACAGGCGCTATTTTTGGCGATTCTTAACCGAGTGAGGGCAATCGCCTGTTATGCACGCTATTTATTCATTACGTTTTTACATTCAAACATCAAAATTTATCACAACGGTGGCCAGGATACAAACCTGGAAATATTTCGTGAATATAGCCTTCCAAATTCTTTAAAACCCTCTCTCTGTACGCCACTTCTGCTTTGTCAAATTCAAAATCAGCTGAAAAGCAAATTGAAGATAAAACTTTTATATGCTCAAGGCTGGAGTGACTGAAATTGTTGAAATGGGGCACTCTTGCAAGTTAAGCGTGGAAGTGTGGAAGATGGTGTATAATAATCTCTTCAAAAAAATTGGAAAAACTTCTATTCCCAAGTAAACACCAAACCTACAAATGTACATTTCTTCATCAATTTACCACGGTTAACCGTATCGCCTTGTCGATTACAATATTATTGATACAAAAGATAATTGAGTCACACACTTAACACTTAACATTGGCAAAGTCAGTGATAGAAGACTGTGTGCGAGACATTGATGCTTGAATAACAGTCAGCATGCTCAAAATGAATAGGGACAAAACAGACCTAATTGTCCTGAATGGCCGTCATCGCCTACTTCCGCCCCTGACCTCAATTGCAGTCTGTGATGAGGCGATTTGCAAGTCATCACCAAATAGAAATATCGGAGTTCTTTACGATACATCTATGTCTATAGAACATCATGTCACAGCCACGTGTAAGGCAGGTTTCTATCACCTTCGAAATATTAGCCGCATAAGGAAATTCATCAGGTACAAAACTTTAAAATGCACAAGCAGAGCCAGCGCTTTGTTCATAAAATGCTATTTTTTCAGTGGGTTTCTCGTTGAAGTTGCCGTCGCAGATCTTAAGGGCCTACTGACGTATTTTTTGGGGTGCGTTGCTAAGGATGTAATAGTTAACTAATTTGAGAGAATTTGGCATTATTTTGGTCAGTTTCTAACTTTTGTAAACCAATGACCCTAAATAAAAGAAAACTCTAAATTTGTCCAAGTGCTACACAATTTGGGTATTTAATCAGTGGTTTCATAATTTGTATTCGTTTTTGCATCCAGTCAAGCATGGTTTTCTTTTTATTTTGAAAAATGTTCTTTTTAGAGAGATAAGCGATACTGAAATATCCATAAAATTTTCAAAAAAGATGATTTGAAAAAATCAAGGCTTACCTATATTCTGTATTTGGAGGTGAAACGTGCCATATGAAAAAAACATTAATTCAATTTAAAGACCGCCGGAAATTTAGGTTTTTTCTCAAACCGGAAGTCAGTTCGTTTACGCATGCGCAGTTGATCTGAGAACGAGCGCGAGAAAGGGCGAGGAAAAATCTTGGATGGAAACAACAGTTCGTGCGGTGATTTTTGCTTGTGGGTGGGTTTTCTGGTCAGCTCACTATATGATGACGTCAGTCACCGGAAGTAACATTTCACTTCCCTAGCAACGCTCGAAAAATCCGTCCGTGGGCCCTTAAGGCACATATTCCTAATTAAGCTACTTAATGGCGAAAGGGTAGTGTTTACACCATTTCTACAATACACTTTTGTTGCCGTCGTATATCTTTAAGGCCCCTGTTCCCAATTATTATTTAAGCTACTTAATGGCGAAAGGGTAGTGTTTACACCATTTCGACACTTCACGTTTGTTGCCGTCGTAGATCTCAAGGCACATATTCCTAATTAAGCTACTTAATGGCGAAAGGGTAGTGTTTACACCAGCCTGACATTCAACTTTTTTACAGAAAAGTTGCAACACCACATAATTATTCACCTCTGCACGTCTTACAAACGTAATCCAACAAGTCACCAAACCCTGCTGTCATTGGAGGTAGTTTTTTCAGAGATGGTTTCCTCAGATCTGGGCAATTTTCTTTGACATGTCCATCCTCTTTACAATAGCAGCAAGTCTTTATCGGGCGACTGTTTCCCCTGAAAACCTGTGCATCAAACCTGTTTACAGGTTGTCACCATGTCGGAGAAAAACAATACGTTACAGGGGTATAACGATACTGAAAAAAAATTGTTACCGGTTTGAATTCGGCAGTTGTACCATTTCACGCTAGTATGCCTTAAAGTGCTCCTAACCCCAAAATATTTTTTTCGCTAAAATGAATCTTTGCACCTGTTCGAGACGCATTGCAGCCATTTTTTCCTTTTTCTACCAAATCCTGCCCTTTTATAGGCTTGGGGTGGGGGGTGGGGGGCAAACGGTTTGAACACATCTTCAACATTCAATTCAACTTCGATTCAACACGGTTGAAATGGGGGAGGGGGGGTGGGTGGTTGGTACACATCATCAACATTTGATTGAACAAAGCTTCACGAGAGGCCTGGTTATTCAATCCCAGGTTACAGTCACGGTTGTTACTATGGATACGAACATGGATACGTCATTGAGAGACCGCTTTGTGCAAACGGCAAACGGTTTTGAAGCTGTTTTCCCGGGCCTCAATCACAAGTTTGCAACTTCAGAAAACAGGTTCGTGTTTTCCCCTAGCTTGCTTCATCGGTCTTGCACTTGAGCTTTAGCTGTTTGACTCATTCTTGATCATGCAGTTCTGTGTTCAAACCCTGAAACTGGTAATTATTTCCTTTCTCGTGCACTTACCTGTACTCAACCTCCTGCTCTGCAGTGATGTTTGTTCTGTCCTTATATCTGACAAGGCTATTCTTTTCTCTCAAATCAAAAGCTCCACCCGCGTCTCCCAGTATGCCTGGTTGTTTCTCGCTCTCCGATTCACTCAACGTTATTTCAATATCCTCTCCAGTGTCATTCTGATCAAAGTTTTTCTTGCCTTGCTCTTGAGACGAAATCTCTTTCTGGGCGGAATCAACATCACATATCTCCATTGATTCTACATGTACTTGCTTAGTTGTGTTATCCAAGTCATCCATTTCGAAAATTCCATCTTCACGGTTTTCAAGTTCTCGCTCCCTGTTGTTAACCTTCAATTCTTTATTGTTTGTTTTATTCTTTGTAAAGGTGTTTGCCTCAACACTCGGAACTTCTGAGAGTGACTCTGAAGAAACATAATATTACAGTTAGGATAGACTTCTAGCCTCTGTTGTTGGTTTTGTTAGTGTTTATTCGCTGGATAGTGGTTTATCCGGTGGATAGCGTTATATCCACCTTTTTATCTCTCAGATAGTACGCGCGCTGTAATTGGCCAAATTAGCGGGCCGTATTCTACAGTACGGCCCGCTGTACAGCCCGCTAAATTTAAAATTTCGACAAAACATCATCTAGCGAGTTTTTCATGTCATTTCTGTTGCATAAACTTGTACTGAAAACTGTTTGAATCTTGCAAGCAACTATTTCAAACTTAACAGCCAAGAAGATTTAGTTTTTGGGATTTTGGCACGGCATTCTTTGTGGCAGTTGAACCTCCCGCTTCACTTTGACTAGTTTCCTTGCCCGCGCGCCGGTTAACCTCCGAGATATAATAAATATCTTACTAACCTCGTTTTCTCGGTCCGTACTGCAAGTTACGGATCCTCGTTTTTTCCCGTTGATTTATGGCCCAAGCGCGAAAAACTCGGTCCGTAACTTACAGTACGGACCTCGAACTCGGTTAGTAAGAGGTATTGAACAACCGCGGCCAGGTACGCAGCATGAATGTACCGCTCATCGGCATTCTTTTATTAATTCTTCAATATATCCCTGATGTGAGGCGAAAGCTTTTGAAAGGAGAGCCAACTGAGGATTTCATCCACACACTCAAAACTAAGAGGAACATTATTCAAGATAACAAAAAGTGCCTAGGAAAATTGCTATTAGGCAATAGCTTTTAATAATGTTGAAAGTTTATTTATCCTTCATTTTCAGCTCGTGGACAGCTATCGGGATGGTTGGCGAATCAGGGTTAAAGGGTTAAGCTAACAGCGTGAAAAAACTATGTCCCCGTTTAACCCTTTCAGCCCCGATAGTGCCAAATGGCACTTATAGATTTTACTCTGTCTAACGCCAGACGATTTTACTCGTCAATGGGGAACCCCTCGGGGCTTAAAGGGTTAAGGCGGCAGGCGCATTCATGCATTCGTTAAATGGTCGTTAAGGCGGCAGGCGCATTCATGCATTCGTAAAACAGAAAAATGTATTACACTGCATTTGTAACCACTCTATAGACTGAATAATTCGCTATATCGCCTCCCTGACGCAGTATCTTACTTATTCCACGAGCTTACCACAGGATACCTTTGATTATAATGTAATGTAATGTAATGTAATGTAGAACAAGTTAATAAATATTGCTTTATGGAAATCTTACTGTTTTTAAGTTGCAAGTTTTAAAAATAGACCACTTTCAAGAAAGGCGACCATCTTTAACATTCTTTTGTCAATTATAAACTACTGCCCTCATTTTGAACCAAATTATTCTTTTGAAATTTGCTCGTCGTAGTGAGGCTAGAAAGGCTGCCATTATGAAAGAGCTAGGTCTGAAAGACTTACTCGTTGGTGAATTGCTAGGCAGCGAAGCCCAATAAAAAAAACTGTTTTTCCAGCAAGTGAAGAAATAGTCCCACACTGAAAATAAAGATATGATATTGATGTCATAAGCAAACACTATTCTTGACTTACGAACCCTAAAAGTACACCACTCCTCCAAAATATCAACACAACTGCTCACCAATAAAACTGAATTCAGGCTGACTTGAATTGTCGTAGCTTTACTTCTACGTTTCTTTTCACGTCACAGTATTTTAGCCTCAAATTTTAAGACCACCCCTTGATAACCTGCGGCTGGTTGCTGGAAGCCTGGTTAGCACTAACCATTGGTTAGGAGGTACCAAAGCATATAGGTTTCCAAGGTATTTAGCGTTGGTTAGCGCTAACCATGCTTTGAACAACCCGGACCTGAAGCTGTATTCAAACCCGCTTGTAAAAGGAAACGTTACGTTTATACAAACATTGGCCGTGTAGCACTTATATTTTTAAACAGAACACTCTCTTCAGTTAATTCCGTTTGTAAAAGGTTAACTTAGCAAATATAGTTAGCAGGTCTGTTCTCTGAATGGCAATAGTCATAGCACACGAGCCCTGGAGAAAAGGCTTTTTTTTTAAGAAGCTGTGGTGCTGCATTGGTGAGCAAGTGAAACGAGCGAGCTTTGACGAAGGGTTTCAAATTTATTTCATTTCATTTATTTCATACGGTGGTCAATTCACCATCAACCTACAATTTTGGACAAACTCGTTGGGAAAATGTGACGCCCTAAATTGTCACTTCACTTCAATTCACTTTTATTGCGCTACCCCACAAAGATATATTGCACAGTGACAGCGGTCTAACGGTTTAGAATTACTAAAAATAATACGATGCTAAGGAGTCTTGAAAGGCTCCTGGGCTAGCAGATAAGTCGATAATAGATTGAGGTAAACTGTTTCATTTAGCCACTGTTTGTAGTAGGAAACTGTATTCACACAAATTGGTACGAGCTGAGAGTGGGATATAGTGTTCACAATGTGTTTGTCTTGGTCTCCTGGTGGGTTTCCGGAGTGATTCCCGGAAGGGAACGGCAGCATAGTTAATAGAGGGGAATGGTCTGGAAGCTCGGCAAATATCAAAGGAGCAAACAAAGATGCCAAAATTTAGGTTGGAAAGTCCACGACCGTGCACCATCTTTTGTTTTGCGCTCATACACTATGCATGAATTACGTAACCAACACGTTTCTATTGGATAGTACCTCAATACGGAGTGAACAACTATTGTATTTTGTGCACGGTCAAGGCCAAAAAAAGAGAACAAAAACCTACAACAAAGACATTTGTGGGGTTTCATAACCGTTCCCCTCTATTAACTATGACGGCAGCCAGGTTATTCATTTTAAGCCTTTGTTGAAGAGAATTACGTCCATTTTTCTGTGTAATAATGCTTTATAAATTCCCCCTACTTTCCCCCTTCCCCCTATTATTCCAATGTTGTTTTAAAGAAACGGCCAAAGGGTTGCACAGTATTTTTCAATACGTTATCAACATTGGTATGGGGGACAGGACCAATATACTGTACTTTGTGATGTTCATGTCAAATGATGTTTAAGCTGGAATTCTTCCCAAGAGTTTTGTCCCAGATTGTAGTTGATAAACACATTTCTGTGTTAGCCTTGGAGAAAGATGCCAGGAAGAACAAAAGACCTGTTCATTTTGAGGATTGAAATGTCGTTCTGAGACGTTGAAACCTTAAGAAAAGCATTTTTGTGTAATTAACGAGGAAACCATGTATGTACTATATATGCTTTGTATGACAAAAAGAAAATTGGTAGCCTTACCTTTGTCGCTACTCAACGAAGAAGCAACATTTCGCTTTGTAGAGAACGGATCTGTGGAATAAGAGGGTTGACCTCATGGAGTCATTAGTAAAGTAAAATAATCGTCCAGCACGAGTTAGAGTCAAATCTATGAAGTCTCACTCCTAAGACACAATGGGCTAAAAGGGGTCAGGGAGTTCTGGTTGGTGATGTACCAACACATAATGGCCATAGAATGAATGCCAAAATAATTAACAATTATTGGATGAGGTTGAGCATGTTAGCGATAATTATCAAGGCCAAAGTTTGTGTTATCTGCTGAAGCCGAAGGCTGAGGCGGATAACACAAACTGAGGCCTTGATAATTATCGCTAACATGTGAAAACCGAATTCAATAATTGTTTTATTATGCATATTCCTGAGCTGAGCTCCGCCATGACAAAACTGATCAAACTGCTGGTTAGTGTGTCAGGTGACGTCACTTCTGCATGCATAAAACTATTGTCTGTAGGTATGACGTCAATTCTACATATATAAAATCTATTGTTTGTAGGTATGACGTAAGAGAAACAGAGCAAGCAAGAATTAGCTGCGTGCTTATAGCCAATCAAAATCGAGCTGGTGACACCAATGTATAATAATAATATTTCTCATTCGCCATAAGGCATGCAATAGAAATGTACACATTATCAATTTTGAATTTCTCAGGCCGTCTCCAACCAGCCGGTGCATTTACTTGCTGGCAAATCCCTCAAGTCGGTGTGTACACGTACAATGTATACTAACCCTTACTCTTATTCATTCATTTAGCTACATGTACATGTACATGTAGCTAATTTGACTCCAAGAAGCTCACCAGTTGCACAACAATAACAGCTGCTACAAGCTAATGATGATGGCATTGCAGAGATTACAGGAAAACAGTTTTAATTCTAAAGTAAGAAGTCACGCAAATTAACAATTAAGGGATGCAGAAAATGCGGCAAGCTGTCATCTTCAATCACTCACCTTCAACCGCTATTCTCCTCTGTCCCCAATTCCTGTCTTTTCGTTTAACAGGAACTGGTTCCTTGATCGATATAACCAGAGTCGGAATGTCAAAGTCAATGCAGTAGAACCTAAAACACATCAAAAATATTCTGTTATCAGAGACAGGTTGCTTGAAGCTGACTAAGACCCCCAAATGTCAATTTGCCAACTTCACTTCATTATTGTTTATGTCAATCAAATACGTACACTGAACATGTTATAATGGTGAAAACTGAAAAACCCAATGCACCCATCAATAATTGATTCTGTTAGTTACCTCACCTAAACAGTTGAAACCATAAGTTCCCAGTTACATCTTTATTGCTGCTAACAAAGTCTTGGGGCACTTTTTCACTGTTGTCGTCAATGATCTAGCAAAATTAAATCCCTATGATTAACTTTGAAAGGAACGTATACCAGAAATTATGTTGCTTGCTGGCAAATTGAACTGCAAATCTTCAAAATTCTTTAATTTGAGATGACTATAACATTGAAAACGTGGAAAAAAATTAAAATGATTATTTGCGTCAATTAGTCACACCAAAGAAGGAAAAATTCGTCCTAAGAAAATCAAAATCAAAAAGTAAAGAAAATTAAATAAAAGATCCTGTAAAGACCACTTTAAAGCATTTCCCATAACAACATACGTGAAGTTGTGTGCAGCCCAGCATGACAAAGAAGGCAAGTCTTCAAGGCATTAAAATTGTTGTGCCATGTACAGCTGTACATTTTGTACATGTACCTCGGATGGTATCCATCTTGGTAAAACTGGAGGCTTTATCTCTTGTAAGAATTGTATGACCATCAAAGCTAATGAGTATCCAGGTAACCCTCCATCAGACTGGCAATCAATGCTGCAAACCTACAATGAAGAATAACACGTTCATAATGGGTGTATGACAGCCATTTCTATGATTAAAAAACTAAACAAAATGTGGACTTAGGTTTCACAGCTCCATGGAACAAATCGGTAGACATACCCTTGCCCAATATCGAAGACCAACAGCCAGAAGTCTTACTCGTGGATCAAGTTCATAGTACGTCTTTAACAATTGACTGGTTTTGGAAGCCTACATGCAAAAAGATACAATGTATATAGTCAAATCAGGAGTATAATAATTATAATGAGTTATGTAAGTTTACTAATTTTGAGGGAAAAATACATGTAATATTGTCCACCTCATTGCTAACCCAGTATTTCACACAATCAACCATACTGTTTCAAGTTTTGGGCTCAAGATACAGTACTTACCGTAAAATTCCCAGGGCTTAGCTCACAATCCAGTCCACTAAAAAACAATAAAATTAATTAATTAACCCATTGAGCCCTGAGAGACTTACAGATTTTACTCATCAATGGGGGCTGCTTAAGGGATGAATAGGATAGTAATAACAGTACTGACAACAACAACAACAACAACAACAATAATACTTAATAATAAACTAATACCTATAATGTGAATGGTGCATGTTGTGTGCAATGCCTAAACTGCAGCTGAGACAATGGCTAAGAGGAGAACAACAACATTTGACCAATAGAGCGAGTTTCAATCGAGTGTTGTAAAACCCAAATCAAAGTAATTACTCTGGCCAATCAAAAAGGACAAAGACAATCCAGTAAACCAATCAAAACTCAAAGTAATTACCTACACAAAGCCGACACAAAGCGCTGGAAAATGTGCACACGTGAGCCAAGATTGGTTTTGGTTTCACTTCTGATTGGTTGCAAAAGTGGCGTGAGAACTTTAAACCAATTACTGAGTGAAGTACATGTAATCATAAACCAAAGCAATTCACTAATTACTTTCAACACTCAATTGAAAACCGCTCTAATAAAAATATTAATCAGTTAACAACTGAAAACCCAAGGAACTGGTACAATATTATTGTATTTTGAATAACAATAATTATTATTTTAACAGATCACAAACCTGGAAACATGTTTGAATAATATCCGAGGCACTTTGGCATCAAAGTCACTTTTCACATCCGAGTAACTCTCTGAAGAATAGAACTAGAACTCGCACCAAACATTTTCGTGATTATTTCTTTAACAGAATAGACCTTTTCGGCTTGTACATTTTGTTTTCCCAATACAGATCATGTGATAATACTCAGGAGGCTTGGTCCTTTGTTTTGTTCATTAAAAAGAGTGCATGCAGGCATATTCATGCTTGCATGCCCTCATTTTAGTGAACAAAACAAAAGACCAAACCTCCTGAGTATTATCACATGATCTGTATTGGGAAAACAAAATGTACAAGCCGAAAAGGTCTATTACTATCTTGTGGAATAGTATATACTGACGATACTATGCAAGATATAATTAGAAAATTCCTTGGGATCCTTCAAGCGCAAGCTTAAATTGTTATTCTTTTGGAATTTGTACAATTAACGTTTTTAATGGGGACAACACTCGTTCTTTTAAGATTGTAATATAATATTATACATGTATTTTATATTAACGTTATGGGGTTGGGTAAGGTGGTTGAACCTTGTAGGGGATGCTATGCCCTTTTGTTCTAACACCTGCATATTAATTGTAGGTACAAATCGTGAAATATATAAATAATAAAGAAAACAATCAAAGGAAAATTTGGAGCAAACTTTCATATATCAATTCTGTTCACAAACTTAGAAACACTTCATGAAAAAATTTTAAGTGACAAAACAAACTGTTATTGCAAGAAACCATGTATGCAAATTTGATTACGGCTCATCTCAATTAATACAGTACATGAATATTTCATACTATAATTACCATTTTTCTGGAGCAAATCCAAAATTGACAATAGAATATGGGGCACATTACCCTGTCAAAGATTTGAAAGGACAGTTATAATTATAGTTAATTTACAATTATCATTATCATTAATAATATTTGTACGGGAGAAGTGATCCTTGCAATTTAAGAAATTGCATCCAATTATAGACACCTGAATAACTCTGGTGGCTCCAGGGTGTTACAAAAACTAAGACCCTCGAAAACTAAAACTCAAGACCTAAGACCTAAGACCCCGGGGTCTCAGTTTTTGTACTAAGAAAACTAAAACCCCTTTCAAACAGTGGAAAGAAACCCAGGAAAACTTACCGCTAGGCGGAGATTTGAGCGCTGGATGTTGTTGCCATTTGAAATATACACAATGCCATGACACCCTTCAATGTTGTGTGACAGAAATAAAAACAGTGACATTCGTTGATGGTTACTTATTGGCACGGAAACTAAAGATAGGGTCTTTCAAATAACGAGAAACTCAGTCTGTTAACCCTTTCACTCCTGTGGGGTTCCCCATTGATGAGTAAACTCGTGTGGCATTAGACAGAGTAAAATCTATAAGTGTCACTCTTGGGAGTGAAAGGGTTAACCCTTTGGTCGTAACCACTAATTAAAAAACAATGATACACGAATTGCTTTGTCAGTAAACACTTGTTATTCTACTTCCAGTATCAAAACAAGTCCACAATTTAGCAATACGTCATGCAAACAATAAACGGCTGCTGTAGATAGAAACAACATCCAGCCCAAATCTCTGACTAGCGGTAACTTTCCCCAGGTTTCTTTCATAGTTTTCTTAGTTTTTCTAAGACCCAGTCTTAGACCCCGAGGGCTAGCTTTAAGGTCTTTAAGTTTTCGAGGGTCTTCAAGTTTTTGTAACACCCGGTGGCTACAACAGTCCCGATTCAAAGCCATGACTTCTGCCTTGCTGGCGCAATGCTCTACCAGCTGGGCTATTAAACCACGCAGATGGGATCAGGTCAATTTGTTGGGCTCATCTATAGATATGTTTGAAGTGCACATACACCTTATTCCAAAATGGCCACTGATTTATGCGGATACAAATTGGCCCTTGTTGCCTCATTCAAGATAAAATATTCTTTTGAATTTTAAGCTTAAGAACGAGGCATCAAGGGCTTATTTGAAGAAAAACAAATGAATATTTAAATGGCGGTCATTTTGGAATAAGGTGTATTCAGATGTAAGGGAAAAGTGATAATCCCCCTAACTGCAGCTGGACAATACACATTCTATCATTCAGTTGTCTGAATAATGAGCATCGCAACTGCAAGGTTAGTAGCCTGGACACTATATAGCCTCAACTTAGTGCTGTATCACTGAAAGTGCTCATGAATGCATAGTTTTATTCATGATGGCATCTTGGAAAAGACGATTATTTTTCTGCAACACCAAGGTCCATCGCAAGTGTTTTTTCAACAAGCAAAGTAACAGTGGACAGTGAAACAGAGGAAGAGAAAACAAAAGACAATGACAGTACTGAAGAAGCAATGGGCATGACTTAGATTAAAGTTACCAAATAAACTGCTTTATTTTCCCTGGTACCCTGATGCTGGTACTCCTTTTGCAGCTTTTAATTTCTTGGCCCCTTTCCTAAAAAATCTGGCCCCTAGAAAAGGTCTCCAGGGGTCTAACTGGCCCTCAATTTAAATTATGTGGCTGAAACACTGCAATAGGTGTACATGTAGTACCTGATCAGGTATAACAAGATCAAGATTAATGTCACTGTCTTTCAACCCAAAACCAGTAAGTGAAGACCCAAAAACAGAAACAGCACATTCTGTGAAGAACAAGAAAAACATTTTTAGAAACTGTACGTACAGTCTTCCTTGACAAACTGATTAAGGGAAACAAAGATACATGTCACTACAATATGTTCTATTAATAAGGGGGCTTATACGTAGCCCTCCTGATTTACGCCAGCTTAATTCATTCACTTTGACTTTGTTTATAAGAGTTGTGCATGTACAGTAACAGAAACAGTCAATGAGCATTCACCGTGAATGTTGAACTAAAATAAAGTAAGAATCTCCATTTTCCAAAGTTAGCCCAGAGTCTTTTCTTGTTTTTTAGGATCTTCAATAGGTTTGTACATTCAGGAGAAAAAAATACATTGTAGCTCCAGACTTAAACAAAATTCAATGGCATTCATGACGTCCTTGAAGGAAATCTCCACACCATCGGTATACCTAACTACTACATGTAAGTATGTATACACCGAGTACGAACGATCAGATTGTCAGACGAAAACATGACTGGTAAATCAAATTTTCAAGATACATGTACATGTAGACAGTCATGGTAAATGCAAACTTTAAGGGTTTCAAGAGGCAGGCCTGAAAATTTCAGGCTTAAATGTAACATATTTTTTTCAGATCTTCTTAATCCGCTACTGTCCTAAATGCGTTCATTGAGCTTGAAGGTATGGTTCTGGTGCAATTCAAATACACGGACTCACATTAATACATAATGTACTGTACTTTAATATTTACACTGTATATATTCCACAGCACTTTCAATTTTAGATGCAACAACACCATAACCTTGCTAAACACTGGCAAATGCAAATGCAAATGCATTATAACTTGCAGCTGGGAAACTTGTAAACGTTTCTGAGGAATACCAGTAACGTTGAATTACAGTCATCCAAAGCAAAAAACAAGCTGATGCATTTTGACCCTTTGACGAGAGCAATCTACAAAGCACCCATTGGTTCCTCTGTAACCTGCACATTATCTCTACATGAAAGTTACTAATAACTACTTTAGTTAATAACCAAGAGTGAGGTTGTTACAGCAAAATTTCAAACTAAGGCCTTGCCGTATTGACCGGGTGAGAGCAAGGTCAATACAGCTAGGCCGAGGTTTAAGATTTTGCAGAAACGACCGAGTGGTCAAGGTTATTACGTTGCTTGTTATATTACGGAAGCAGATAAGCGACAATCACAAAAAATTTGTCAAATCCAAAAATAAAATTGGAAATCACAATTTTTTTCTTTGGAGTAAACTCAAGAACATGGAGATGCTCTCGTGTTCATATTGAACAACTTGCATCAACAAAAAAATTAGTTACATGTACTGTACCAGGATGCAAAACGTGAATTGTCTTGCTAACATCCTTTGCAACCTCTTGCCGTATGGGTAATCCCTTTACTGGACATAATCCATGCTCATGGAACACTGCTTCAAGAAGCCTATTCAGAGCTGATATTTGAGATTGTGAGGGTGATTTCACACGACAAAGGGTCAGATACTCTCCCTTAGCCTATGAAAGTAAAAAAAAAACAGAATCTTCATGAATGTATTTTAATGGGAATCCAACATGGACAGTGTTACAGTCAACTTCAAAATGCATGTTAACATCATTTTCAACCTTTGAGTGTACAAAAAAATTAATGAACATGTACCTGATCTCAAAATTTTTCAAAAGGTTATATGTACAATGTAGCTGCAAATACCATTGATTAAAACCTTTTTTCTGGCAAGTTCTTTCATTACAGTGTACATATACCTACAGTATTTGCATGCATAGAACACATTCAAGACTATACAGCTAGATCTCTATTGATACTTATAAAATACCATTAAACATCCCTTACAAAAACTTCTCCATTTTATTTGTATTTTATACCTATTTTATTGCTATCATACCTATTTTAATCCTATTTTAATTATCTTGAGGTCTATTTTATTGCTATTTTAAGGGATAATACATGTCGAATAGTTCTAGCTGCCTTCTTGCCTCACAACTTTGCATTCAGGTCAATCAGTGATAGGCCAAATCACTGCTGGTTCTGATATAGTGAGTTTTGCAGTGCATGAAAAGCAAAATTAATGTGACCCAGTAACTTGTTAATTTGCTCAGACAAATTTATGGCTGTGCAACATTTTGTTAATTTGCTCAGACAAATTTATGGCTGTGCAACATTTTATGATTTTTGTGAAAATATTGCATAAAATAAAATAAATGAACAAAAAAGCACACAAATTTTTGCTTTCATTCACTTGCAGTGCTCATGATATCTGTACCTTCTTTGCTTTCTTGTGAGCTTTTGTTATGACATGATTTGGACACTCTTGCACATTTTCTATCTTCATTGAACAAAGCTCACAGTAAAATGGAGCTCCTTCACTCTTGCTTGGATCCTAGCAACAAGTAAAATTTGAATGTTGAACAAAACAATAATTTCATTATAAAAAAAGTAATGTCACTTGTGAATGAGCCAGTTTCAATAGTATACAATAATAATTTTATATCAATGTTGACAAATCTTCTCTAAACAGGATACTATACAGTGGTCCTTCTACAGGTTAACAGATGAGACGTACACATGTAGATAAATACAATACTCTGTTTCTAGTGGAAGTGCACTTTTATGACTAGCGACAGTGTCTGAAGCTAATTCACAGCTATATACATTTATTTCACCAAGATTTTCACTGGAACACATGAGCCCAACAAATTAAATTGACCTGCTTCCAACTGAGTGCCTTCAAATGAGAAGGAAGAGCATTGCACTGGTATCACAGAATCCCCTTAACGCCACTTGAGAGTATTTTTTAGGCGTCTTATCTATAAACTACAGCAGTTTAAATTTTTTAAAACCAGTTCAAATTTTTTGATCCAGTTTAAGTTTACATTGTACTCCTTATAACAGGCCTTCTGATATTACGCGATGGTGCAATTTCGCACAATCGACCTCGAATCCCATCCGATCGCACAATTTACGAAAAATCGCAAAATTCACAAAAGAATGCACAAAATTCATAAAATAAAACATAAATCAACAAGTTTCTTAGGAGTTCCTGCATAAATACGCCATTTTAAAGATGATTTACCTTGGAAAATGGCTAACAAGCCTTTGTTATCTTCAATTTTGTAAATATTCGAAGTTCAAGGCGTTATTTTGCATGCGGGAGGCCTGGTACGAGTCTCATTCTTAATTAGTCGCCAATTGGTGTAACACAAACATGCCCTTTGTTCAGATTAGCAAATCTGTTCATAAATACATGTATAACACTGCACACAAAAACAAAGTGTAACAAGCTAGTCCTAGCATACAGGAATATTAATAATTATTGATCATTCATTTGGCATGTTAGCTGTACTTGTGTCCTTTCAACTTTTAACGGGTGCTCCATTAGTGCAGAAGACCTCATTTTGTTTACTTGTCCCAACTATAATGTCGATCAAGATTCATAATTATTGTTCCCTTATGTTCAAAATGTCTTTAGGGCAGTAAAAACATGTTTTTTTTATCCTGAAACCTTGAAAAACAAGCTTAAAATTGCTCTGAAAAAAATTGCACAATTTACAATTATATTTATCGCATAATTGGCCTTTCTAATCGCATAATCTGCCCTGCAAATTTCACACAATTTGCATTTTTTAATCGCACCCTATCAGAAGGCCTGTTATAACCACTCTCTCTACAACACTTCTCACAGACTTTTCACACTTCTCAAGACTTTTATCCACAAACAAATACAGACAAAGTCATTACAATGTACCGGTACATGTACAGTTGAATACAAGATGCTCTGTTGTTGTGTGGGAAAGAGTTGGTTTTGGAAAGCTTTATTCTTATGAAATGAAAAGTCTCGATTTGGATTTAGCTTTTTTCTTGCAATTTTCCTTCCCAATTCTCAAAATATATGTATCCATGTGTACTTATTGCATAAAACTATTAAATTAAATAAGATGTGTTATTCAATACAAAAGAAAACTGATACATGTATATAATTTATAATTTTTCAATAATTATTTACATGTATTTCCTTAATAACTATAAAACATTATTTATTGCAATAATTATTCACATGTACACACCTCCAGCTTATCAGAAGAGACCACAAAGTGTTGTGACTCCAAATTCTTCAGAATTTTTGCATATTCCTCTTCACACGTTTGGTCATCTGTTACAGCCTTATGAACCTTCAATAACAAAAACCAGGATACTCAACAATAATATAAAAATCATTATTATAATTATAAATATTATATATCCAACAGAATATCACATTTCTGATTGGTCAATGACGAATGCACAAATGTGTAACATACCGTAATATATTATAATTCCGTTAAAAAAAAAGATGATGTGCTTTATCAGTCAGAGTACTTATTCCCTGACAAACAGGTAATGCTCTTGCTTCAAAGTGTTTCCAAGGGTACATCAACGAAGCACAAATTGTTGGAAGGACTTCTCAATGAAATACTACTAAATTACATGTAATTATTGCACTGTTATGTACATAATTACATTATGGATATTTTCATAAAGCAGTGCTGGAAATAATTTTTCTTTATTCACAGGACATATGTCCTTTCAAATCTTCCTTTTGGTCGGACATTTGACAACTTGGGCCAGACATAAAACTTTGACTGACAACGCCTTGTACAAGATAACTCAAGATGTGCTGGTGAGATGTTCGGTCATCATGTCCGATCATAATGTGAAATTGGCCGGACATTTTCAAAATTTGGTCGGACAATGTCCGATGACCGACTGTTATTTCCAGCACTGATAAAGTGATAGATACCACTCTACCAAGAAAGGATAGGAAAGGAAAAGGAAAGGAACTTTATTTAAGTGTCTCGTCGTTCTAGCGCTGGAGCACTAATTGGGGACACTGTAAACTGAAATTAACAATTAACACAAATCATGCGAAATGTTGGTTTTTGAGGAGAGGGGAAAACCAGAGTACCCGGAGAAAAACCTCTCAGTGTAGAGTAGAGAACCAACAAACTCAACCCACATATGACGCTGAGTCTGGGATCAAACCCACGCCACATTGGTGGGAGGCCAGTGCTTTCGCCACTATGACATCCCTGCACCCATGCAAGAGCATGGTATGACTATTTCATTGGATATCCAAATACATGCATGTGGTGTAGTAGTTGATTTGGTAGTTGATTAGATTAATTGTTACATGCTTAAAAGGGTTTTGCCTCTAAGGAAGAAATTGAGGTGCTGCATTGGTGGGGAAGTGAAACACAGAGATGGGGTCATCAACTGGGTTGATATGGTAAACTGACCAATCTACGTAAACAAAGCTGACATTTTGAGCGTTCCTTCTTCATCAGAGCGAACTGATGAAGGGCAAAGGCCTAAAATATCAGTTTCCAAATTTCTTGACAGTACACTGGTCAGTATTTACCATATCGACCCAGATGATAAACCCATACATTTCTTTATGAATTATTAATAAGTTCGAGAAAGGCATGCAGCTCAAGAATTTTGTAAACTGCACCAATAGACCATTTTACAGTTGTAGCAAAGTTACCTGGCCTACGAATGGAAGCGAGGCTGCCGGTGACCCTGCTTTGATACAAACCTCCGTCCTTTTGTAATGATAATACGGACTAATTAGAATCACAACAACACAATTAACATGATAAAAGCAGTGAGGTCTGTATCAATGCAAGGTCACCGGCAGCCTCGGAGCCATTCATTGGCTAGGTCGCTGAGCAAACAATTGTAAAATGGCCTATTTCAATATTTTTCCATAAAAAAATTAAGCGGCTACCTTACAGGAAACATACCTCCCTTCTTTTTTCCTTGCTCGCTTGCTTGGTTCGCTTTGTGTGAGAAGTGTCTCCTCTTGTATTTCCCCGAGAATTTTCGGTCTTTAGATCATCTGAATTCTCCGAAGAGGGCTCAGAAACTTCCGAATTCTTCATTTTACAACGATGTTACGTCGCCAATCTTTCTATCCGACCCATGGATCTGTTATTCAATACTGACAAAGCATGCATACACATGTACACCTGTTATGTCTAGATGTACGAATCGAAAGCGAAAGTTTGATGGTTAGCAGGATAATGTTGGTACTTTTTCGATAACCACCATTTTTACAGCATAGAATACCACCAGCTAGGGCTTTAGGAGTGAGTCATCTAGTAATTTGGTTTTGAAAAGTCTTACTGAAGGCGTAATTCGGTCATTTTTAAGCTAAAAACTGATTAGTTCTCTCCAGACAGGGGTGTCTGATCCACCCTGTGGACCGCCATTGCTGTTTCTGTCGACGCATTGTTCGGGAGGGATGTCGCTGAAGAAGCACGGGCGCATCATGCCGATTCGTTTGTGTTTTTTTCGTTCGTAAAAATTTATGCAGTATGTAAACTAGACTTCAGCGCCGATAGTGCTCCGCGAAACCTTTCTTACACTACAATTTTTTAGCTTGAAAATTCCACTCGCTCTATCTGCGCCTAATTCTGCCGAACCAAACATGACCGAGAAACGTCCGAAATATATGAACTGGATTCTCGAATGCATTAACTTACTCCGTAGTCGGAAATCACGGCCCGACTTGGAGAGAATTTGTCGGACGATGCACAAATGTCACGGAATTGACCAACGCGACACAGAGGAAGATTTATCAGTGCTTATCGCCAGTGGAATAGTGACAAAGAGATCATTCAAGGGGGCAATTTCCTATCGGAACGCGTCCGGTTGGCATAGAGTTCTTGGGTCGAGTAAGGTGTCGCGAGCAGCCCGATGGGTGGGCGAAGCAATTCGAGCGCTTGATCGTGGTTACGGCGTAAGCGCTGTGGACATCGAGAAATTTATCAGCGCAAGGCATCCGTATTATCATAATTTGAAGGCTAGAATCAAGATCGCTCTAAAGGAGGACTTAGATAATGGCAGAATTTGGTCCGTGAGCGACGGAATGTATCGGCTTTTAGAGTCAGCTGAGGTAAGTGTTAGACTGTTACAGATCACGGAACATCATCTCATTTCGCAAGTTGCAGTTATTCGCGAGTCAACTTAACTTTTACAGCCTCTATGTCGCCTTCCTACCATGAATAGCTCTTAACTTGGAGAGTTTTGAGTATCCCTGAAAGCACTTTATCATAGAATACGTGTTTTGTCTAATTGAGAGCTATTATTATCGCAAGTTATAATTTCTCTCGACAATTTGTGGGCTTTTCAGTCCGCGTGTACAAATGGAATAATTTGTTGACGTGGATTTGAATTTCCGCCTCGAACATTAAGCATTATTAGTTAGAGAATTTAGTAATGGTATCACTAGTTGACGCTCAAGTGTGCCTGCAAAATAATTATTTACTGTCAAACGATAAAATCTGTTAATCCTCAATTGTGAGAAGGAAATGCTTGAGCTCACAAATAAGGTTAATGTAATGAATGAGCATGTTATTGAAATGAAAAAGTGAGGAAATTGAATTATGCTCTTAATTTAATTTTGAAGGGGTTTTTTTTTGTGATTGTTCTAATTCATCAGCATTTTCCTTTTATTCTGACAAGTAAAATAAATATAAAGTACATTGCTTATTGTAAGTATCTCCAGGAAGCCATTTAACGAAAGCTACTTGCAGTGAGGCAAATAATTTGCTGTAAGTAGGTAAGTTGCATAAATGCCACAGGGACTCAGAGCCAAAGCTTATCACAGTTGCATGAAGCAAATGCAAGCATTACTACATGTACCCCCCTCCCCCCCTCCCCCCAATCGTCCCCTGGAGGGATCATCCTAGTCCATTGCAGGGCCACTAACACCAGCAGTATATTACAGATACCCATTCATACATCCTCCCCAACCCCTACCCAGATTTCTAGGGCTATCAACAAATAACTGCATGAATTTCCCAAAGACTGTCTCTGAGACTGTGAGGTATCTTGCTTGCAAGCAGAGCCCCTTTGGTCTCCTCAAGAAAAGTTGGGGCAGTCTGTGGAGGTGGAAATGTATCTTGTGTGGAATAATGTCTCCTCCAGGTAGGAGAGCAATGATTACTCACTGTGCCTCTTGCCAATGAAACAGCAGTGGTCTACTGCTCTTACCAGCTAAATCAACTAGCATATAGGAGCAACTTTCCATTTAAAAAAAAAATGTTATTGATTTTAGAGTCCAGAGAGGGAAATTCCAGAGTGTGAGCAAGTCTGTGACTTTTGCCTACAGACTGCAGCAGCAAACAGGCGTGGAGAACCAGAAAATCTGCTGATATGCAGAGACTGTGGAAACAAAGGTTGATACCAATGCACTATTAATAATAATCATTAAATACAACAGGTTGTTGTTTGAAAATGGTTTGAACCCAAAAATGACATCCTTTAACAGAGTTTGATTGTAGAGTGTGAAAGAAGGACTGTTGTTTGTGAATGATGTATTGACAAAGCCTAAGTGGAAATTACCTTCAAGTTGACTGTGAAGGTTCACTTCCGCTCAGGTCATTGAATTGTCAGTTTATACAAACAACAGTCCTTCTCCAGGACGATATACCCTCCTGGTACATTGCATTGAATTCCGTCAACTGAAGGTAAGTCATTGTCTTTGGGAATAATTTATCCCAAAGTTATAATTTGACTGGTGCTGCTCTGTGCCCTGAGCAATGTTTTCACTTTCTCAATTGCTCTCCAATCTTCCCATCACTCATTCATGTTTATTGAATTTTGAGAGACTGTACGAGAGGGTTATTCAGGAGAACACCTGACCGTCTACCAAAAAGTTTGGGAACCCATGCTTGTTTTGCAATGATCTTTCTTCTCAACAAAGTTCACTGTAGATTTTTTCCATTATTGTTAGTTGTCTCCATCTCTTCAAAGACTGGCACTCACAATTAAGGATCAAAAGTACCTGTCATGAATTGGACTTTGTCCTATCAAAATTTGAGAATGTCTGACTGCTTCACAAGATGACTAAAATAATGCCAAAATGTTGATCAATATACAGTACATGTACTTGTTAATCGACATGTTTTTGAAGCTGGAAAACATTCCTATTACATATTTAAGATACATTAATAGCTTCAAAGCCTATATTAAATTGTCCCAATATTCTCCTGCTTTTAAAATGGCATGACTCTGCATGATAATTATGATTCACAGCTTGAATGTCTTGATTGTGGTTAAATTATTTCCAGTTAATATTGTTATAATTTAAACTTGTTAACTTGTATTTTCTATGGTGTTGGGTTTTCATTCATTTCCATGTTCTTTTCTACAAATATGGTGTTTGTATTAAACCTATTGCTTCAAAATGTTAAAAAACTAAGAATAAAGTTAAGTTTTCTTTCAGCATCTTCATTATTAGATCAAAAGTACCAGGATTATTTGTAAGCATTATTAATTTTTTTATTAATTTAAAAGCATATACCTGTAGCTAACAATCAAATTAAAATCCACTCTACAATAATTCCTTGTGATAAATTCTTCCAAGGTTCCCCTCTCTCAACAGGCACAGGGGCATTAAAGGCAATTTTATTGTCACGCAAGTAAAATGTAGTTAATGGATCGTGACAATACTATCTGTAACCCTTTCATGGCGGCTCTGTTTTCAATGTAGCGTTTGTGCCGTCTAGTTGCCAAGGTCAGCAAACACTAAGGATTTATTGTATTTTTGCTTCGAACTTCGCAGCTTTGTTGTCTCTAGCAGGCTAGTACGATCCACGGCATTGGCGCTTTTTTCAAAGCTCTATTCACGGCTAAGAGTTGGCACGTGTAACCAACTGCTATGCCAGCAGACATTTGTCTAGCTATAAAAGCATATGAAAACTATTTAGAGATCACTTATGTTCTGTTGTTCAGCGCAGTTAGCTCTCTACATATTAGTGTGGTTACGATTTGATTTTTTTCCCTCCCTCCCTTTGGAGTCGAGATTGGGCCTTGTTGTCTGTCAATAAATACGGGACACTACTGTGTGGTGCGGTTAAGTCTGCGCAGCAACTTCCCCCAAGCTTGTTGGCTGCGTTGCCTTTTGAATATCGCCTGCTAACCGATACTCTTCGCCTAACTGTGCTGTTTTGCATTCAGCTCAGAGTGCTAGGGAGATAAGTTAGGTTCCTTTGTTACACAATCGCCAGAAGTCACACAGGCTAACCTAACGCAAGGCAGTGCTCCCCCATTAACGCCAATTGGAGTCAATGTTTGATCAAACTTAGTAGTTAGCACACAAACATAAGGAACAGAGACATTAATGGATATTACTCTCCATCACTGAGAATAAAAGCTGTTTTGGCACGGAAATCAAGTGAGGCTTTACACTACTGTGAATGTGATGAATTGATGAAGAACCTTCACTGATTAAGCGAAGGTTCTTCAGCCATTCATCACATTCACGGTAGTGTAAGGCCTGCATGATTGCATGGTTGCGCAAGTGCAACCACAAGCATAAGTAACTTTTGTTAGTGACATCGAACATCAACATAGGCATCAAATTCAACCACAGCATCTGCCATTTTTTAATTCTCAGATGCGGGGAATCTGGAAGGAGTGCTTTAATTGGCCAGATGTTGCAAATTTCCTTGTGCTTATGCTGTGTTTCGTTTTCACACAACGCAAGCGAATGCAAGCATAAGCACAAGGAAAAGGAAACTTTTTGATCTTTGCACTTGTGCTTGTATTTGTGCTTATAAATGCTTGTATCAACCTTGTTTTCAATGTGAAATAAGTGCCCTTATCTTTGCACTTGTGCTTGCGTCAATAGTGAAAACCAGGCTTAAGGCCTCACTTGATTTCTGTGCCGTTCACATTTATAAAAGGCTACTAAAAGGACAGCACTCATTAATTTTACACAAAAACTGTTTCATTATGCAATCAACAGGAAGACTTTTATATGCAGTGTGCAAGTCTATTAATCCCACCATGGTTTTGCTGTCCAGTTTGTCTTTCGCCCTTTTTATGATGCCATTTCATCATATTTAGACATTGCTTAAGAACTGACAGCCTAAGGAAAAATGCCTAAAAGACAGCTTTTATGGTAGCATAAAGAAATTATAGGTACATGCCATCTGTGTTTCTTAGATTGTTTGCACTATAGACTAATCTTGTGATACGTTCAGTGTAATTGAAATTTCGTAAGGGTAATTTGATCTGAAATTAGCCTACACGAATGTGTTTCCTTTTCAATACTAGTACATGTAAGTCACATTTTGATTACCCATCAAACTTTTGTAGCCAAGTGCTGGTGGAGTGAAGAAGTGGAGAAATTTCAAATAAAAAACAATTATTATGTTATTGGAAATTAAAAATTAATTATTAATAATTAAAGTCTTGGCAGTTTTCAATATTATTATCATAATGTCAATTATTGTAAGTTCTTTTCTTCAACAGCACACCCAAGTTGCATGAATTACTCTCCAGAGTTGGTGCATCGGATAACGTCAGATGCGAGTGCATGGCAATGCATCGATTGTAAAGCCTGTATAATTTGCAATGACAGTGGAGATCCAGTGAGTTTTTCATTGAAATTTGATAATCGTCATTTGCATGTAAGTGTACCTTTGCCTACAAGTACGTCTGTAGTAGAACATGATACGATATGATTGTGAGATGTTTATGGGTACAATAGTGCTCTGCGGGCAAGCTATTCTAACTCATGCGACAGTCACACTGAAATTATAATACAAAACAATACTGTACTTAATTAATTAACCACAGGACCATTAAAACACTATTAGCAGAAAAAAAAAAGAACAGAACATCAACGAAAACTGTTAAGAATCCTAACTGGCCGGATGCAAACCAGCTGGCTATTTACAAGTGCAACTGAGAAGTTGAATCAAGGACTACTTGTAGCAGGATTTAATTTGACAAGTGGTCATAATGGGTCTTTAACCAGGGATCTCCAGATCTCAAGGCAAGCGTCCTAATAAGCGGGTAGCACTGCCTCCTTAATGAGTTATATGTGGGCTACGCTTAATTTCTAGTCTCACGTGAGCCAGCATTCTGTGCCACCACCTTTATGGGGAGGAAGGTGTCAACCTGGAGTCGGAGCACAAGAGGACGGCTGCGACTTCCCATCATATGATTATAATTATGGCTCTTTCGATCAATCATGTCATTTGAGCCTTCTCAGCTTGACTTTCTCGGTACATGTAGCTCAAGGTTTTTTATTTTTACAGTAATTGCTGCCTTTGGGGTCCCTTCAGCCCTGTGCTGAAGCCCATACTGTATGTGTGGTTGGATTTAAGGTGAAGGCAGAGGGAAGACTCTGCTTTTCTGGACCTAAATGAATCTCGATGATATTTTGTTCTCTAACAGGGTAGTTTATTATTCTGTGACGCCTGTGACAAAGGTTATCACAT
>NC_090893.1:1280149-1282649 GCF_036669925.1 Montipora capricornis | reverse complement strand
GGGGAGGGAGGGGTATCCCGGAAAAGTACTTTTTGGACAAGTTTTCTTTGCAAACAATGAATGTGTCGTTGCCAGTGTGCTCTGTTGCTCAACTCATTTTGTCGCCGATTGTTGGTATTCAGTCCCAGGCTGCAACCGCGGTTGTTACTATGGCTGCGGACATGGATACCTCATATTGAGACAGCGATCAGTGCAGATGCACATTACCCCACAAGGTTGACAGAGGGGGGGGGGGGAAAGCCTTCAACTTCATTCAACATTCGTGATAACTAAAACGAAATGTCGAACAGTAAACGCTTTCCAAACACATCTAACATCGATTAACCTTCGATTTGGCAAGGATCTCATGGTTATACACACCAACCATAACTCTAAAAAAATGACCATTCTAAATCAGTTTCTAGAACTAAATATTGCTATAGCAATAAGATAAACGAAAGTTTAGACCTAATCACTGAAAGGGGCACTTAGACTTAATGTGTAAAATGAGAGTTTAACCTAGGGGACTCGAGGTGGGTATATCCATGAGATCTTTCCCTTCGATTTAATTCAACGCGGTTGAAAGGGGGAGGGGGGGCGGGTGGGGCGCAAACTGTTTCAACATCGCTGTTCAACAAAATCGAACGAATGTTGAAGCATATTTTGAAGCAGTTTGCCCTGGCCTTTAGTATATAAAATTTTACAGCAACCTCCAATTACCTGTATGCCGGAGACTGTAAAATAGGGAATCTCAAACTTGACTTTTATGGGAGGTCTGCCTTCGTCGATTTCTAAGGAAAACGTAACAAAACTCCACTATCAATTATCAATCAAAATTCCACTTGGGTCCGGAAATGGAATTTAATTGGATGCGCGCCCAATTTTGGAAACTGGTGTTTTTAGAAATTATAAGGATTTATATGGGAAAAGGACGCTTTGCCCTCTAATCACGCTTTAATGATTTTCATAAAAATTTCCATCCTTGCACATTTTATTCTCGCTTATATTATTTGACCCTTGATAAGAATAGGAATCTTAGCTCTGTTTTTGGCGCTCAATTATGGAAAATTCCACTGGAAAGAAAAAGCTTTTTGTTTGTAAACAAAAGTATGGAATTCGCGAGTGTTTAAATGATCATAAACTTTTCACCTTAAGTGATATTTCTCTGAAAATTTGTATTCTGGCTAAGTCAAACACATTTCTGGAACTGATGAAGGCCGAGCTTCACGTTCACTAATGCGCCTTATTCGCGCGGTGGCCATATTGGCCACAGACAATAGATTTCGTACCTCGAGCCTCGAGTTGAAATTTTTGGGAACGAGTTTCGGTGCGGAAAAACAAACGTTTTCAATCCCTCGGGACTCAACATTGCTGCCGTGTGATTAAAGGCCAATTATGAGTCATGTGACCAATTTGTTGCAAAAGGCGTATTGTCTGTATTCCCAGACACAAGTGATGTTGAAGTTCGGGAGGAGAGCAAGAGGACACTTTGTGACGCATATCAAAATCGTCGTGCATCTAATTTGAAGCATTTTTGGCCATAGAGCGAGCTTCAATCGAGTGTCGTAAAACCAAAACCAAAGTAATTACTTTAGCCAATCAAAAATGAAGGAGACAATCCAGTAAACCAATCAAAACTTGAAGTAATTACACGTAGCCGACACAAAGCGCGGGAAAATGTGCACGCGCGAGCCACGACTGGTTTCAGTTTCACTTCTGATTGGTTGAAAAAGTGGCGCGAGAACTTTGAACCAATCACTGAGTGAAGTAATGCAAAACCAAAGCAATTCGCTAATTACTTTCGACACTCAATTGAAAACCGCTCTATCTGTCAAAATTGGACAAGTTTTCTTCCCTCATCTCCCTCATAAAGTTGAGCGAAGTGACCAGCAACTTGAGGCCATCTTGCATTCGCTTAGGAACGAATCTCGGCTGTGAAGTAATACCAAAGAAACGGCTCAGAACAAGTAAAACACACAGAAACACACAAACCTGAATCCACACTCGGTAACCTAAAGTGAGCTCTTAACAAAAACTCTTTGCCACCCTGTTTAGATAAAAAAAATTGACAAAACGAAATTAAAATCAAGAGCCCTTTTTCATTTCCCTGTATAGAGCTGAGAAACTTGAGTTGTAATCTGTAAAGTTTCGCTGAGTGGTAAAAACTTGACTTTAATATGGAATTTAAAGGTCGGCTAACCGTTGGCAAGGACGGAAGTCGACTGTATTCTTAGTACTTATTTCGCCAACCTGTTTCTGTTGAAGGGTGCACTGAATTGTTCACTTTTTAGTCGTGGATACGCGACTATCGTTAGGGGTCAGAATGAGCACATTTGTCACTCATTCAGATGTAAACTAATCGATAAGTCAACGACCAATATCGATTTTTTTCAAGATATACCAATTTGCCACTCACTCGGTTGAATTCAAATCGATATGGCGACGAGCAATATCGATTTTCCAACGTTTCACTTTCCGAAGTAACGCCGCAACGTGATACTCGTTGCAGTCAGCATGTGTT
>NC_090893.1:1272649-1275149 GCF_036669925.1 Montipora capricornis | reverse complement strand
GGTCTAAAACCCTCGGCTTCGCTCGTGGCTTAAATGCCGATAAAACACCGCCGTTCGTTTATTAAACAGTACGTCGCCTACTTAACTTCCATCAGTCACCTGAAACCCCTGCTTGTCTTCCCTTATGATCCATGAATGCTAAATACAGTACCTTAATCATATATTCTACACGACTGTGGGAGTGTCGCTCAATCACAGATTCAATCCAGATCAAAGGTTTCACCTAATAACGAGAAAAATAAAAGACAATAAATTGATGCACTGTATAATTTGTGTCCAAACTGCAGAATTTCAGGAATGGCCTGAATTTACTACTATTATTATTATTAATATTATTATTTTTTAATTACTTTATTTATTTTTTTAACTTTCCTATTGAACCCTAAAGTTATACCCACTATATGTAACATGCTAAGACAAACATGTTCGCAATTGTAGGAAATTGTAGAAGAATCCCAAATTACGAATGGCAACCAGCTGGTAAGCAGAGTCGTTTAAAAAATGAAAGCCATTAAAAGTAGAGGACTTTTAAAAAATGGCGACCTATCAACTAGAAAATACTTTTTTTACAATTTTATTGATGCCGCGTTTCAGAGAATATAGAAATGATATCTGTTTACAAACGTTGTTTTTGTTATTTTAATGTGCCAACCACAAGAACAAAGACCCTATGTTTCGACAACCAATGAGCCTCTGGTTGGCACATTAATAGGGAGTTTAAGGCGCTTTCCATTTGACAGAACTGACCGGCCAGACCAGGCATTTGGAAGGACTAACTGTACAACGCCTTCAAATTAACACACCTCGAAGAAGTTGAGGATGACATATACTACTGCAGAATAATACGACGGATATCATGCAAGTGTTCCCTCAAATTGTTGCAATTTCTTTGCAAACCGTTGAAGGGTCTGGCCGGCCAGATCTGACAAAAGGAAACCGCCCAAAGATCTACAACGGCGACGTCAACAAAAGCGTCGCCTCAAAATATAACTTTTACACTATCATAAGTTTTTCGCGGTTTGGCCATCTCGTTCGCGTCGTGCAGTGTGGGCGAAGTATCCTAAAAATAAATTGGTACGAGCGGTTTCAGAGCAAAAATAGAGAATGAGATTTCACAGCGCGCGTTGTCGTCAAAACCTCAAATTTTGGTGATTTCACGCCGTTTTTTGTACAGAGAACCGCACGGAAAATGTGTTAAAATGCGTGCCGCACGTGCAGCACGATTATTTTCCTCTTTTAACCAATGATATTGTTGTTTCGTGGCATTCTCGTTGACGAACGCGTCGTAGATCTTGAGGTCCAGTAATACGGGCAACATTTTTCGTGCAACTTGTCGCGCAACAATGTTGTGTTGCAAGTTGAGACCGTTTGTTGCGCGTATTACCACTTTTTTGCGCAACAAATTTCCATGTTGCAAAAAGTAAAAGCGACGTCTACTTTTTGCAAGATAAAAACTTGTTGCACAACAAGGTGGTAATACGCGCAACAAACCATCTCAACTTGCAGCGCAACATTGTTGCGCGACAAGTTGCACGAAAAATGTTGCCCGTATTACTGGGCCTATATAAAGTCCCTCATGACAATAGGTGACGTCAACGATATCTTCGCTATTCTGGAAACTTCAAAATCCACAACGGTGATGTTGACGAAAACGTCACCTCAAAACAGAACTTTGCACGCACATTCGTAAGTCTTTCGCGATTATTCCATCTTGTTCACGTCGTACAATGTGGACGAAATATCCGAAAATATTTACTGGTACAAGCGATTTCAGAGTAAGAACAGAGCATTATTTAAGACTCGCATTTGTGTGCTCAAATTTGGTGCTTTCACATGGTTGTTACCCACTGAAGGAATCGCAAAAATAGGCAGTTTAAGAAACCACGATGGCTACGGCGACGAAGATGTCACTTCGAATAAGCTCGAGCTATCCTTTCACGATGTTTCCATCTTGTTCATGTTGTACAATATGGCCAAAGTATCCTATCACCAGATTGGTAAGTAAGGATTTGAAGTAAAGAGAGAAGGAAAGATTCACTGTTGTTTGTCCACGTTGTCGTCAAAACCTGAAAATTGGTCATTTTGCGTTGTTGTTTTGATTAATGCGGGAAAGAAATGTACAAAAAAGCGTGCCGCACGTGCAGCACGATCATTAATTTTTTTCCGCTTTTAACCAATACTATTACTCTTCTTGGCGTTGTCGTTGCTGTAGCCGTCCTCGTTTCTTAAACTTCCTCATATGGGCTAAAATGTGTGCCGCACATGCAGCACAATTATATGTCCTCTTTTAAACAATCTTGTTACATAGCTGAATTTTTTCCTCCAACAGCGCGCGCTCTCATTGGTTACTTCGAGGTCACATGACATCTAACAATAAAACTGTTTCCCACCAAAAGTCTCTGAGCGGGCAACAGTGCAAAATCTATGACATCAGAGGGTAACAATGCACTGTTACCCCAGAATGTTGACTGAAGACCGCCGTTGTTGTTGCCATTGTACT
>NC_090893.1:1252649-1257649 GCF_036669925.1 Montipora capricornis | reverse complement strand
ATTGGTGGGATCGGATTCTTAACTTTTACCAATTTTTAAACCTACCTGAACTATCTTGTGGAGGAAGACAAACAGCAATGCAACATTAGCATTCTTCTTTGTCATTGAAACAACTGAACAAAAAAGTCAAGGATGTCATTACTGATCATTACGATATTGTTCATTAACTTATGACATTTTCATGTGATCATTGAAGGAGACAGAATGCTCCATAATTTGACCAGATCCTGAACTTTTCTGGATGTAATTAAATCAATGTTTGTTTGGAGCACCTTTTTGGTACCAAAATTTAATTTTGGCTTCACAACTCACATTCCCCGCTCATGAAATGAATCGTTTAACTACCCGTATGCATAGCCAATGCTTTTTTTTTCTCTACTTAACCCATTGATCCCTGGAAGTGAGATTATATTCTGTCTAACGCCAGACGTTTTTACTCGTCAACAGGGGGTACATGTATCTTAGGGCATTTGAGGCGTCAATAGGTTGAATGTTTATTCATCGCATAGCCACTAAATAAGACAGTTGAGATCTCCATGCATTGACAGGAAAAATCACCTGGCATTAGACAGAGAAAATTAAAACATGAAGACGCACTGTAAAAGGATTCCTTCATGCTCTGCTTTTTTCAATTTCATTCAAACAATAAGACTGATTGATATACAAGATGGCAATCAACAGACAGAAACAAAAAGACAGAATCCCTAAAAGATATTTCCAGCTCAGGAAAAATGGTTGGGAATAAAAAATAAAGAATGACAGATAACATCTCACAACATAATATTGTTACAAACACACAGTTGATTGACAAATCATCCACATGAGGTACCATGCCTTTTATGGTGGTTGTGTTTAAGTGGCGACTTAGGAATCAAATGGTTAACATACCAGGCTTCCACACAAGTTTGTAAGGTAAGGTGTCAACAATGAATTCCAGGGGGTCAAATTTCCACAGCTGTCACCAAACAATTATAAATTTTTGCATTAATTAATTTGTCAGGTCATGAAGCTGACCTTGTAGGGTTATAGACCCGAGACCCCACCCACCAATGTGGCCTGGGTTCAATTCCCAGACTGGTTTATGTAAGAAGCTCTCGTAACGTATAACTTGATTGGTTCGCTACCCTAGCCAAAAACAAAAGACTAAACAATTGAAAAAATGACTTAGACTCAAAAACAATCGAAGCTGCTTAGAATACCAAACAATCAATAATAGCAGTTTACAAGAGCTGCTACACTACTGCCCAGACTTGGTGTCAAATGTGGGTTGACTTTGTTGGTTCTCTTTTGTGCTCCGAGAGGTTTTTCTTCGGGTAATCCGGTTTTCCCTGCTCCTCAAAAACCAACCTACATGTATGATTGTGATTTCTGTGCAGTGTCCTCAATTATTTAGTGCCTCAGTGATAAATGCATGACACTTAAATAAAGTTTTGTTAAAGCTCATTTCATTATTGGTACAGATTTCTCAATAGCGAACTCCTAAAAGACTGTTATAAATTCTTCTCACTGAATAGAGCGGTTTTCAATTGAGTGTCGAAAGTAATTAGCGAATTGTATTGGTTTTGAATTAATTCACTCATTGATTGGTTTTGTAAAGTTCTCATGCAACTTTTTCAACCAATCAGAAGTGAAACCAAAACCAATCATTGCTTGCACATGCACATTGCCTGTGCTGTCTCCGCTATGTGTGATTACTTCGAGTTTTGATTGGTTTACTTAATTACTACTCCATCCTTTTTGATTGGCGAAAGTCATTACTTTGGTTTTGGTTTTACGACACTCGATTGAAACTCGCTCTAACACAGAGTTTTATTGTAATTGATCTCATTCTACAGAAGCGTTCAACTAATTTACATGTGCTGTCCATATTACCGAGTAGCCCATTTTTTGGCCATGGGTAAATTCACACACATGCATGGATCGATATGGAACAATTATTGAAATGGAAAGGATACGGTATAGGTTGTTATACTTGATGTACACAAAGGTCACAGCCTGGTGCACGCAAATAGGGGTCTGTGTTCCCTCTTCCTCCTTCTCCAATACCAAGGGCATGAACTTCTCGATCAGAGACATTTCGATATCTCCTCGGTAATTCCGGGAAATAATCACCTAGAATTGATACCACAAAACACAAAGTATCTGACGTTAAAACACAGCGAAGGTTCAGTTTAAGTTACCTTGTAGAATACCTGAATGAATCACTCTTATTAATGCGAAAGTTTCGATTGGAAAAGCTCAACTTCAGTACAGTCTGGTATGGATACAAGGTGACCGATCGTACAAGTAAGCTTACCTTTCCTTTGATATCCAGAACAAAAACTGCAGACATAGACATCCTAACGTCGTTCAAATCGACAAATAGACTCAAATTTTTAAGATTTCACCTGAATCGACGCTCAAAGATCTTTTGCTCCCCTAAAACAGCTCTGCCCTTAAAATATGTTGCTACCACTGCAAGTGGAGTGAAAAGGATATTCGAGGCAACTATGCAAATAAGTACGTGTTAATGACCCTGAGGAGGGGGTGGGGAGAGAACAATATTCCAAATGAGATATAAGAGTGCTTTTAGGATATACTTGTTAATAAAGACTGACTTACTTCTCCTGTCTAAAAGGTGTGATAAAACCCAATTTTTACCCAATATTTGCGGATTATTAAAGAGGTTATACGTTTTTGTCTCTGCACTAGTTACTCCTCCCCAGAAAGTGAGGTTTTGGGCTCTTTACTTGTACTTGGTAACCTCTCAATTTATGCTTGAAAACAAGATGGCGGAATTATTGGTCACTCAACAATAAGAGATAAAGATAATATGTCGTTACAAGTGAAGAAACTTAAGACAAAGTCACTTAGCAGAACAGGCGAAAATAAAGAAGAAACAGCTTCAAAAGTTAAGGTACTCCGCGAAAAACAAAGCCAGTGGATGAAGGAGCGAGAAGCATCGAAGACTGCTACAAAAAAACTTAAATCTGTGAACAAAGATAACTCTACTCTTCCTGATGTACCGAAGTTCCGAACACGTTCAGCTATGTCTGGTTCTTCTTCGGAAAACGCTGCAAATAGAAATCCTTACAGCAATCCTAGGAGAAAACCGTTGTATCCTGAACCACAGAGAGACCACTCTGATGTGATCTCGTGGATATCGAAGTCTGATAACCCGCTAGTCAAAAGACCACCTTCTGCCACCGGCTCACACAAAAGGAATCCTAGCTCCTCTCGGATGAAAGCAAGCAATGATACTCAAGTGAAAACTAACCAGGAGTATGTGCCATCGAATTATGAAAATCCAAGCTCTGCAAGTGTCTCGAAAAAGCTTCTTTCATCAAGTAAACAAACACTTCATAATAAATTAAGGCCTTCATCAAGGGCATCAGCGAAATCAAACTTAAGTCTCCATGGTGATGATAATCATGACAGTTATCACCATGGTGATGATATTAGGCATGGTGAAACTGATGAGGATTCTCTCTTGAATGACCCTGCAGATACATGTAATACTGGAAATAACATAATGCTTCCTAATGATAGTTCAAAATTGAAAACTCCTGAGTTATCTTCTGATATGCTTAATGCACTAGCAGACACTGTTGCCGAGAGGCTCAAGGCGACATTACAACCCTCTACTGAGCATAAACAAGGTCAGCGGAGTGTTAGTGACGATGGTGAATCAGGTATTGCCAGTCACTTGTGCCCCCTTTGTGAAAAACATATGACAGGGCCCAAACACACGCCAATGGCTGCTATACCCTGTGGACACACATATTGCAAGACTTGCATAGGTGATTTTAAAAAATGCCCAACATGTCATACAGTAGTGAGGTCAGCAGCAGTCAATACCGTAATGCAAGGAATTATCAAAGATTTTAAAGATCAAAAGGAACGAGAAAGACTACAAAAGATGGAAGAACAAACGAGGCAGTATGTGGATGAATATCAGTCATTAGTTCTGAGATGCAATGCTTTAAATGGTAAGTTCAGTTCAAATGGAAACTTGGAATCTGCAGTAGGAAGCATCCTAATTGGCTCTTTTTTTCGGACTCGAAATCAAGGCTTGATGATGGGTGTTAATTAAAACCAAGACAATGCTTTGGTTTTGCCTGGATGGGATATTTGGGGGGGACTCCAAGGAGGTTTGCAGGGGCAAAATGCCATGTGCTAAAAATTGAGCACGGTGCCTACTTACCTTTTCGAAAATTTCAGCCAGAAAAAAGGCTCCCGAAAATTCTAGGTGGCCAGTATTTAGGGTGAAAATCCGTTAAAAGTGGGCAATTATACCATTTTTTCAGATGTTCGAAAATCCTAGGAGAGGCAGGCAAGCAAGAAATTTTACAACAAATGTTCCGAAAATTCTAGATCTCAAATAGTCTTCCGAACAGATATTTTCCGAAAATTGACGTTGGGTGCCCCTGGAAAATGTCTGTTTACAATTTTCTGTCCACGTAAAGTGCCCATAAGTTAAATTAGCAATGTCTTTGCTTATATTTTTCAGATGAGGCGGAGAGTATTCTCAGCAATATGGAAGGGGTGACGGAACAACTTCTGGACGAGAAGAAATTGATGAAGAAACTGGAAATGGATAAAGGAGAATTGAAAGAGAAGATCAACCGTCTACAAAGTCAGCTTGATGCTATCAAGGTGAAGGAAGAAGATTGCCAGAACCGATGCCAGGAACTGGAAATCAGATACAACGAAGAAAAGGAGAGGCTCTCGTTAATTGAAGACACTGTGCAGCGGATTGGAAAGAGCAAAGAGAGAGTCAAGATGATGGTGCACAATTTTGCACCTTCATTAAACCTGGATGATTATGAATAGCTTTTCTCTGGGTTCTTTTAATTCTTTTAATTACAGATTTTGGAAAATTTGTTGAATGTGTTTCAAGATTTTTCAATGTAGTGCGTATTCAGTTCTTATCTGCACAACTTGAGGGTTTAGCAGAAAATTGTCCTTCTAAACTGCTTGGAGTGAACATCTGAAAAAGATATGGCAGAGAGAGCTCGCAA